>NW_008684147.1:111873-146655 GCF_000695815.1 Acanthisitta chloris
CATGTTTCCCTTGAGAGGCTGTCAGGGAAGGGATGGAAAAAGAACCAAATAATTTTTAATTTTCACCTCCTTCCTTCTCTGCCATCTGTTTTTAGATGAAAAATAACATATGGAACTATAATCTGGGTTAAATAAAAAACACTGCCCTTAGTTTTGATCACAGTGTGACTGAGTACTATTTCCTTAGGTTTACCAGGTGAGAAAGGAGAAAAAGGCAATCCAGGTGTTGGAACACAAGGACCCCGAGGCCCACCAGGATCTACAGGTAAAGTTATATTTGAGGCATCTGGATTAGACCACTCTGACCCATGTGAAAAGCAGCTTAGACTGGCTCTGCCTTTCACTTCTAAGGCTTTAGCCACAGAAGATTTAGCAGTTCAGTTCAGCACCTTAACTGTCATAATGTTGTTATGTAATATCATATTGGGATGTGCCACTTGATTGTGTCATCAGTCACAGAAGTATTTTCCTTTTCCCTATGATAAACTGCTTCTCCAAACCCACCTTTTAAAAGATTTTGAGTATTTTTTTCAGATAAGGGTTTTGGAAGGGGAAAATAAATCTGGACTTCCTGCATTTGTTTTCCCACTGACTCAAGGTTATAGCTAAATGTGAGTGGACAGAGAAATGTATAGTAATTAAGCACATTAATCACAGGGCTTTATATTTAGCTCCTGAAAAAGCAGAGAGTGTGATATCCAGGTCCTGTGAAAACAGGAGCTCAACTGCATTTATTTTATCAGGATATTCTGGCCACTAGAGCACCAGTATCAAGGCACAGCATTACACAGAAATTGTATTGAAAGAGAGTGGGAGGAATCAAGAGCTGTGCAGGCATCCAGGGCCGTCCTCCCCTCCATGGAACTGCCTTTTCAGAAGTCTGACACTTGCTGAAACATTTGCTGTAGTATAAATTTCTGGCTAAAAGCTCTCTCTGGCAAGGAGGATGAAGTAGCGGCCAGAGAGGAGGCTCACTGGGAGCGTGTCTCCTCTTGGCCTGCTGCTTTGTCTTGCCAGAGGAAGGCTGCAGTCTTTCCCTCAGCTTGCCCAGTGGAGTCAGAGCCAGGTTGCCTAATTTCTCTGCTCAAGCTGTCTCCTGGAAGTGTTTGCAGCACTCTCAGTGCCATGTTTCCCAGGCCTGGAAGGGTGGCCTCAATTCCCTGCTTTCATGAATGACACTACTAAGATGTTTCATTTCCTCCTTCTATGCAGGACCTCCAGGAGAAAGTCGAACTGGCAACCCAGGGCCACCAGGATCTCCAGGCCCACGAGGTCCTACTGGTCACATGGGACCCCCAGGCTCACAGGGTCCTTCTGGTCCACCAGGGTACTGTGACCCATCCTCCTGCGCTGGTTACGGCATGGGAGGTGAGTAGTCAGGAGTCGGGGCGCTGCCGTTTGCAGAGGCGAGGGTGGCTTTTCTAACAGCCAAAGTAAGATGGAGGCTACTGGTGAACCTTGTGCTAAAATATGTTAGCTCCCTAAAACCTGTGTGTCCAGTGTGGCTCTGCTTTGTGGGACTGCAGCACGAAGAGAAGATGACACCTGCTTATTGGCCAAAGGAAGTCCACCATCTGATCCCAGCCTATAAAACAGATACTGCCTAGTGGGTTTTGTCCTATATGTGTTTGTGTAGCTTTATGAGCCTGTTCCATCTCAACAGCCTGTGTGTTGAACTCCCACTGCCTAATGTTCATGACAGCAGAGTTTTTACATTTGTAGTTTTTCAAATGTGTTGCTCAACTTCCCCTTCCGTGTGCCTCTAAGTGGCATGAGAGCATGACCCTTACTAAACCCATAGTAGTGTAACCTGGCTCAGGGCTGCACGTGTCCCTCATTAACCAGTGAAGCCATCTGGAGAAAATGATTCTTTCTACATCTTCTCTGTATCCTACTTTCCCGTCTTGTTATAGCACGGAGAGGCCATGGGAGGATGTTAACACAATTGCCAAAAATTACATTGCCCAGCCTAAAATTGAAATCTCTGAGTAAAGCACTAGCCAGATGTTACACAGAAGGTGTTGTTCGTTTGACGTTTACGGTTTAATCTGCCCGTCAGCTGATTTGTATGTTTTACTTACCTGAATGTTTTTGTTGTCGTCTCTTCCTATCCTTTCCTCCTCACTCCCCCTCCCCGTTGTTCATTTCCTGTTTTAAGGCCCAATCCCTTACAATGGCTACCAATCCAGAAGGTGAAAGGCTCATTCTGGTTCAGGTCTCATTGGGCTGAAGGTCAGAGATGGATGCTGAACTGCTCTGTGCTTTCCAGCAACGATATTGACTCCCACTAATGAACTTACAGCTGCTGTACATGCACTTGGCTTCCTGGCACGGCTAAAAATTATTGCCTGACCCATTTTTGCCTGTTAATCATGTATTCAAGCCCATAATTGGAATAAGCTAAAGCAGGCAGAGTGTGCAGTGTATAATGAGCACAGTATTACAACTGGACATTTGACAAATTCTGGTGGTGGTTTCCAACTAACTTGGCTGTCTGTTGGTGGGTTTCCAATTGCTCCAGCTTTTTCATTTTGTTAAATGTTTTCATTGTTCCTTTATGTGAATAAAAGATGTGTATTTAAAGATTTTTTATATATATATATATATATACTCACACACATGATATAGAAATATATCTATATACAAAATGTCAGTTTCCTAATGAATGCTTTAATTTTCTACTCCCCTTCTCCTGTGTTAACCATATGAATACTCTTGGTGGTGGTGGGTTAAGGTGGATACGGTGACCCAACAGATCAAGACATCCCAGTAGTGCAGTTGCCACATAACTCCTACCAAATCTATGACCCTGAGGACCTTTATGATGGTGAGCAACAGCCGTACATGGTTCACGGGTCCTACCCCTTACCATCCCCATACTCCCAGTCCTATCCATCACCTCATCTTGCTCAACCAGAGTTTACTCCTGTTCGAGAAGAGATGGAAGCTGTTGAACTGAGATCCCCAGGAATTAGTCGCTTCACAAGGAAGATAGCCAAAAGGAGCACCAAGACTCCAGTACACACAAAGGTGAAGGGAAAAAAACCTTCTCAGTGAACTGTTTAAAAAAGGGAAACATTTTATATGCATCTGTGTTTGGCCTTTTGTCCAGGTGCTTAATCTGTCATGGAAGATGTTCACAGGCTCTTATGTTAAAGGAGGAAAAAAATATGTACATGACCAGTTGACACAACAAGTAATGGTAATTATTTTGCATGCCAGAAGCTTAGTATGTTAGTGGGCTGGTGCTAGATGATGAAAGGTCACGTGTAGATCTTTCTCTGGAGTGCTGTTCCGTTCACTATTCAAACTGTATCTAAAAAATAATGTGTCCAGCTAGTTGGTGTATGTAGAACCACTCAGAAAAGTTCATGTTGTGTTGCCCATTTTTTCCCAGTTGATTTTGTTCTGTTAGTTTTGGATGAATTGCTTTACCAACAGAGTAACCTGACTAAATTCACCGGAGAACGATGCATAATCAGGTTTCCTTGATCGCAGCTTATTACCCTTTTGCAATGAGTTCTTACATTAACGGACTGTCTTTTCTTAACCCACATGATATAAATACACAAGAATGTTCCGTGGGAGCACACTGATAATTTATTGTGAACCTCTTTCATTTCTGTTTTGTATGCAAATAAAAGTGGCAAGCTTTTGTACACTACGTCTGTATTCACCTCATTTTCAACTCTGAACAATCGCATTTGATCTTCAGGGGACAGAATGTAATGAGAAGGGAAGCCATGTCCCTTTTCAACACCTTTGGGCAACAGTTTTATGTTAAAGGATGTAGGCACTTAGTGTAAACATTATTTGGCCATATTTTTAAAATGATATATGAAAAAGTGTAGATGGCAAGTATAAGATGAGGTGATTGTACCATCTGTGGACGTGAGATTTCGCATATTGATATGCCAAAGTCTTTGCTCTTTAACAAAATCTGTACTATGCTGGGTTGTCAGCAGATCTCCTCCCAGTCAGGAAGAGTCACTTCAGAAAATACTGCACAGCCCCAAATGGGTGTTTTGGTTGGTAACCAACAGTGGAGTCCAAGTGCCATCTGCAAAAGCCAAGCCTGGCTGCAGTGGTGCTCTGCCCATCTGTGTTCCAGGGCAGACAGAACCTTATGGATATTGACTCTCCCACTGACAATCATGTAAGATCTCCCCATCAAGAATGAAACAGTGTTAGGAATATATTTAATGCCATTCAGCAGCTAGAAAGTGAGTCAACCTTGCTGTTGTCATTCAGCACACTAAGGATTTAGATGTGATAAAAGTAAGATTATTAAAAACATAGTAGTTGTCATTTTGTTCCTTGCCTGCATTTGTTACACAGCTCCTGGAGATACAACTCTCACCAGTGTGGGTTGGTTTGGATGCAGTTTAGCAGACAGGACCACCTCTCTAATTTGTGCTGTCCTTGCTGCTCTGCAGTATTCCAGAAGTAAGTTCTGGTGGAAGTGAATCTTCACTCTTCCAGCATCAAAAGAGACTCCAGACAGTGTAAAATGCTGTCATCTTCCTCCCTGTGGCAAAGAGGGCTTCTCTAGTCATACACTGATCTTCCTTTGGCTTCATTTTTGGTGTTCCAAGCACACCATACAGCACACTTTACTGAAAGATAAAGGCCAAAGCTTGAGGATGAAAAATCATGGCCAGCGATTATTCACTGCTCTTGCTGCATGGAATTCAAGTTTTGCAACTTTGAGAGCGAGATACAGTAATCAATGTACTATTCCTGTGAGATGCAAATTTCTGTGAGATGTAAATATTCATTAAAATGGTATCCATTCTTTAATAATACTATGAAACCAAATATCATTAACAAATACCAGATCTTACACTGCAGAGTAAAGGTGGCATTAACAATATAACACCCATTCTCAGTTGTTTCAAATACAATAAGTTTTATAATCTTTCCTAATAAAGTTTGCCAACAGCCATCATCAGATGCAGTCTGTATGAAGGGCTGACTGAGATGCACAGATGCTTCCATGTTAGAAGAATTTTCTTTAGAGGCACAGAGACTCTCCTGATGGCACTTCTCCTTAGTTTATTGGTATTATTTCCTTCGAAAATCTTTAGGTCTGGAAAAAAAGAAAAAAAGAGTGTTAAGAAATGTATGGGCATTACAGTGGCTTTGCTTTGAGGCTGCAGTAACAGGTTAGTTTTATTTCCTTATTCTGGTGCTTGAAGGTTTTTTGACAAAGAAAAGTATTTTCAGGATTAAATAAAAAAGAACAAATCAAACAAGTTTACTAAGACCTCTAAGAATTTACAGACATCAGGACTAGTTTGGTCAAAGTGTTTCTTAAGAGCCACTCCTACTTCCCTAAAGCAAAGGAAAAAGCATCTTGAACTGAATGCAGTCTCACAGTGCTTTAAAAACTGGTACTAATTTGTCTCCACTTTTAAAGACTGAATAATCCATGCATAAGATGGCAAGTTTTAAGTTACCAGCACAGTCCACCACAACACTATTAGAATAGATAAAACCAATCCTTAAAAGAGTCCCCTACTTTGAATCCTAAAGGTTCTGCAATCCCCTCTGCTTAGATGACAAATGTGGAAAACATTCAGGCAGCAGCAAATTGCTGTTCGTAATCCTTTGCAATTTCCTATTCAGGCACATGTGACTCTCTCTGCCTGCCACACATCCACTGGCTGTAGGACCCACATTCTCAGTGAACCTATGCGGTTCAGACCAGCTCATCACTGTTAGAATGCTGTTTGAAGGCCAGATGCATGTCTGCATCCCTAGCATGTCCTGGAGAGAGGTCAGGGCTCTGGCAGCCGATGATCTCTAACACTGCTGGGATGCACACTGTGCAGTATGGACAGGCTGTCCCACACAGCACTGCTCACTGCTGCCCACGGTGCAACCAACTCTCCTCACTGCTCCTCACCGACATGGACAGGGATACAAGGGCAAGGGGGTTTCCTGTGAAGTTGAATGAAAAATTCTGGAGTACAGGAAAAGCTGCAAACCAGGACAGTAACCAAGTTAAATGTACAAAAGTGGTAAATTTCATCATTTTGTTAATCAATGGAAATTAAAAGCAGACAGCGATGGAAGCAGGGAGCCTAATTCAGAGACCAAGAGGTTAGATGGCTGCAGAGACACCATACAAAAATTTAATACTTAATGAGAGATTCATCAAGCAACAGCACCGCAAAGTGAAGTCATTCACGCAACTCTTGTATGAGCCTGTTGGTTCTTCTGTGAAAACAACTCTGGAATTCAGTCTGTGGTATTTCACGTGTATCATAAAATCTGATGATTGTATGAATTTTATAGAACAGCTATAAAAAAGATCTAGTGTTCATACTATAATGCATCACAAAGCTTCTTTGTTTTTCATTTAAGTGGCATATTCTATACTAACATTTGGACTTACACCCTCAGTGCATGAAAGAACGGCTGTAAGCAACACATGGGTTGTTTACATACTTGCTTAATGTTGGACTTGAACACACTCAACATGTGATGGCTGCCACGCACTGCAAAGTCAAGTCACATTTCCTAGAATCCTGATTTCAGTTCTTGGACATATGCATAGAATCACAGAATGGCTGTGTGAAGGGACCTTAAAGATCATCTAGTTACAACCCTCCTGCCATTCCACATTTTGTTACTCAGCTCTCACCCCTGCACACCAGAATAGGTATTTCATTATATGCAACTGTTTATGGAGGAGTAAGAGTGCAGGATTTTGAAAAAATTCTCAGCAGTGACTTAGAAGTTTTATCACTGCATCCATCCTTGACGAGCAGACAGTGCTGAAAGATCTAAGGCAAGGCAGCATGGCAAAGACATCCTTGTCTGGCAGCTTATAGCTATCACTTTTTTTTTTTTTAGTAGGCCAATTCATCCTCTTGTGCATTGCTCAAAGGATTTTGCATTTTTCTATGAATGGCCTATTTAAAACTTCAATCTAGGGTTATGCTGGTAAGCTGCAGAGCTACAGGTCTCACAGCACTTTGTTCTGGGGTGAAAATCCATCTTTTTCTTTCTTGCTTGTAATCTGCATTTCAACTTTAATGCTCATTGTCTTAGAAGTTAAATGCACAGAACGCTGGACTCTTAGTTTCCAGTCTTACAAAGTTAATGGAGCTTAAAGGCAAGATCTTCTACACTGAAACACTTGTGTGAACAAATACAAAAGTTTTTAAAGCCTTTTCAATTGCCACAGTAGGCTTTTATGCCCACTAGGACTTGGCTTTTGGATGGCTTTTGAAGAGTTCTTGGCAGTAGGAAAGCTAAGCCTTGGAAAGCACTACCTTTGGCAAAAGTGTTATAGGCATTTTGTCAGAGGAAGAACATGAACCAACAAAAACCTTGTCTACTCAGAAAGAATTATGAACTACTTGTGAACACCAATGGGTAACTGCTCATTGACAGATGACAAATTCACGCAAGAGTGTTTCTCTTTGATGGCAGTGCTTTTGCCCTTCCTCAGCAAAGCCCTGAGTTTATGCATTCAGAACAAAGGAAATGCTATCTCCTAGAAGTGATAGTTCATAAATGCACCCAAAGGCAAGACTTCACATAGCTGCTTTTTTTTTTTGTTAAAGTAACATTTTGGGGAAGAAAACCTTTGCTGTGTATTGACAACAGACCCAGACAAGGGGAAACAGGCAGCAGAATGTGGGAACCAGTATCTCCAAAATCCATGCTGAAAGGCAAAGTACTATGGGTTCATTGAAAATACACAACATTAGTCTGTGCTGCAGATGTCTGCCACCAAAACATGCAACAAACAGTTGTCCCACTAACATTTTTATACTCCACATAAAAAGCATTAAGACACAGTTCAGTGAATTCTAGGCAAAACACTCAGCAAATTAACATCCCATTCAGCACACCAAGCCTCTCAGTGCTCCTCTCTTAACAAATACTTTACCATTGAGTAAAAGGAACTGAAGAGCTGGTCCTAAGCTCTGATTATAGCTTTTAAATCTTAGACCTGCCAAGGGAAGCCATGGAGTCTCCCTCTCTGGAGATATTCAAAACCCACTTGCATGCATTCCTGTGTAATCTGCTCTAGGTGAGCCTGCCTTGGCTGGAGGACTGGACTAGATGATCCCCAGAGGTCCCTTCCAACTCTAACAATTTTGTGATTCTGCAATTTCTGTCCATACTCACAGCTATCAGAAGAGAAAAGCAGCTAATGTAAAATGCTGACAATCGAGTGTCACCCAACCTTACAAAAGAGAGAAACCTGCACAAACCTCCAGTTCACAGGATCAGTTTTTGCAATGGGAAACAAAAGGGTCTTGGTGGTCCCCAGTGCAATTGGTAGAGAACTTCCTTCCCAAAATTCTGCAGAATAAATGCCCTCCACATAAATGTTGTGTTTGGATAAAAAAAATCAAATGGTCTGTAAGACTTTTCCCATTTACAGGAAAACTGCTCTGTACCCCACTTCAAAAAATAAGATGGAGGTCAAACTATACCTCAGGACATGGGCTAAGGTTTTCCCTAGAGGCAGAGTATCTGGCTGGTTCAGTCTATCTGATAACCTGATTTCTCTCACACATTTCTCTCACCTCCTCCAAGTTCAGGAGTGATGCATACCAAAACCAAAAAGGAGTCAGACAAAAATGACAAGAGGCTCCTGCATGGAAGAACAAGGAGCTCTAACCTTTGTGCAGCTGCATAAAACAAGGTTATCTTTAATGCAGTTCCTTGATTCTCCATTCTGTTGCCACACAAGCAGAAACAAAAGGCAGGAAAGGTGATGGATGATACTTAAAACCCAACCTTTTTGCCAGAAAAAATGCTCATGAAGCAATGACCTCAGCCCCTGAATATCTCAGATGGCAAACACAAACAGTACAGAAAGACCTACTAGCATAGTTGCAACTATGATGGGACCCCCCACTCCACACAATATTCAATATTCTTTTTCAGTGTGATGTGAAATATCCTCTTCCAAGGGTGTTTTCCTGTCAAAGTGGACAGGACAGAGATCCTTTCCAACTGCTAAATGTGTTTAACTTTCAACTCCTGGAGTGAATATTTATTTCCATCAACTCTGAACAGTCTTGCTGCACAGTTCCATCTTTATTAAATTCCTCCAGGCACATTCCAGCAATGATGTTTCCCTTTGCCTAGCAATGTTTTGTGGAGGTAAAATAGCCTCAGATGAAATAAATTAAGGTGTATGTGTGTGCATTACTCTGCAAAAGCCAAATCTAGGTAATCACTAGTCTGTTATACTGCAACTATCGATTTCAGAAATATACAGGCCAACTTCACCACCCAAATTTCTAGGCAAGCAAGAGAACATCTTATAACAGTCCTTACAACAGACAGGTGAGGAATAATATTACTTACTTCAAAGAAATAATAAGATGTAAGGCTCTAGAGTAATATATAATACTTTAGATATAAAGCAGTTATTTTACAATCCATAGAAATCTTTAAAAATATTTTCATTTCTAGTAACTCAGAATACCTCTTCAAAACTATGTATTTTAACCCAAATTACTCTGTTTCTTAGAACTTCAAAATGCAGTGGGATTAGCTGTAATAATATAATTTACAGTAGATGTTGCCCTTCCTTCTTCCAAAAGAAGTTACACACCTGCCCAGTTTCTTCATGCTGCTGATAAATAGCACTCGATAACATGACCTCATCTTTCAAGCTCAAAAAACCTGGATAGTCATCTCTCCACAAACAATCCCTACTCAGACTGCTTTGTTGTTATGTTGCACTGCCAGTGGCATTTCAAAACAACGTATACAAAGTCACATTTCATGGAGTTACTACAGTCACCTCTGTGCTTGCAAGCCTGTATTAATGACTGCTAACTAATGGTTTCAAACCTGCTTCTGCTGAGGAATAAGACTGTCAGTGCTGCAGAAGAAGTGACCTGTCAATACCTGCTCTTGACTCAGCAATGCACACCTGGTGTGGAAGCTTTATAGATCTCAAACTGCATTTTTCTCTTCACCTGTGGGCAATTATCTCACCATTGGAGAACGTGACCCAGAGAGCCAGAGCTCCCTGGACTTTCTGCAGTCTCACCAGCAGTAACAGTGAGTGTTCAGACAGGATCTACCCTCGTATCAGCACTGTGAAAGGTCAATCAGTGCCTTAAGGCTAATGTCACACGCTAATAAACTGATAGAGATGGGAGCAGAGGTACAAGAGCAAAAGTTGAAGACAGGCTTAGAATTCTGTTAATATTTCACTGCATCCATGAATGAAACCACTCCAGATGCACTAAAACCCCTCTGAAAATTAATAACCATCCTGTATGAAAGGCACAGCCATTTCTTCCATTCACAGGCTGTACAACGCTCACTATTACCTAAAAATTTTGTCTGGTAGGATTCCCATTTTGCACAGGTTACCCATCAAATGCACAGCAAGAAAAATTATCAGTCTTAATGCGCATTTATCAAAACGTTTTAAGAGTAACTCAGGCCAGAGGGCTTTAGGTCTATGGCTGCTACGATACCTTTTTTCCGCTGGCTTTTTTTTCCCCTTTCCCCCACCCTATTTCCTGTGTAACAGTGGAGAGTTCCCCAAACAGCTGAAGGAGTCTTCAGTGTGACTGTGTAGTTTTACAGAAGCTGTCTCTGATTTTCTTACACAGATTCCTAGAATTTTAAGGACAAAATCTCTCCAAACTTGGCTGAAAAACTAAAACACACAAATAAATGTAGTTTAATTAATGCTAAAGTACTTCCAAACTACCCCTAAATTTCTTCAGCAGTTAACCAATGATATCCACTTGTTTAGGACAGTTTATAAACAACATGGTTTTGAACAGATGAGAGATAGGGGAAGATACTAGTGAAAAGATTTTGTGGACTGATCATGCCACTTAGTTTCTAGCCCTCGACCACTCTTTGATCCAAACACTCTGTGGCAGCAGGAACACCTGATCTGTATTACTGCAAAGCTCTTCGTATTTCTGGAAATCACAATCGCAGGAATGTGGAGTTATTGCTAACTGATGACAGTCACCTGCTTACACAGGATAATTCTATGGCTCATCTTTCATGTCCATTTATTAAGGGTAATAGTGGGTTTTAGTCCTCTCTTATAACAAAAGGTTCCAAATAATTTATGTATAAAACTCATGCACAATACACACAGTATGAAATTTGTGATCTGGCATACATTTTAAGGTTAATTTATGAATAAACTATGAAACTTTGAGTATCTTAGCATTCATTTGGATAGACAAATCTCAACACAGAGCCAAAATTTACTGCAAACTCCCAAACAAGAGGAATATATATATTTTTCAGGTACATTTCACAAGTTGTGCCAAAGTCAATAGCTATTAGGTGAGTGCACTAGAGCTGAAGGGGATTTCTGAATACGTTTCATCTTTTTCACTAACCACAGTAGTAAATCAAAACCCAAGGATTAGACATGGCTATTATTCTCTGTAAAACCAAATTATGTGGTTACACTCAAATATCAACAGAGTTTGGAGCTGTGGGGGATGAACTGCTTTTCTCCTCAAGGTGTACCTACTATCCCAGGGTAGCTCTATGCCTCTGGTAAAATCATCAGTGAAACAGCTAAGGATATTTAAACTATCATTAAATTTGCAAAAACCACTATGGCCTACTATAAACCACGATCTTGCTCTGCTTGGGGCACAAGAACCATTTCCATATTGGTGTAGTTCTCATGCAGACTATTATCTTGGCTAGAAAAGTATTTCTACAAGCATAACTTATTTTGCTCACAGAATAAACTACAGTAACAGAAGCTGCATTCAGTAACAAAGCAGAGTAAGAAAAGGTGATACTGCCATGACAATTCAGCTATAGCCACTAACCCTCTTTTTCACAAACACAGCTTAAGACATATCTTTCGTGGTCCTCAGCTGCAGCTTTTTTTTCCTACATAAAACTAGCACTTATTTTAATTTTTAAAAGGTGTCCTTAAATCAAGTCATCTAATATGTATGTAAGTATTCTTAGAGAAATTAAAATGGCTTATTACAATTTAAAATAAAGTAGCTACAGCCACAATTTCTGTAACAACAAATTAAGCAAAGCTGATCTAAGCTGTTTAAAAATTACTGTAATTCCCAGATTTTGACCAGCATTATGAGTTCTGTCTGGAAAATGATTTAAGCAAAATCAATGCAAAGTACATGTAAACTTCTTCTTGATAAGATGATGCTTTTTGCAAATCTAAGGTTTCTTTTTACGAGATATACTCTGCTAAAAACTGTAGGACTGCAGGAAGAACAGCACTGTACACTTGGCTTTGTCCAAAGCATTACGTTATTCTTCAAATAAACAGAGATCCGAGTAAAGGAATGATGAAATACTTTCCAGACTTAACTGTCAGCACCAGAAGTGAAAAAAGGAAATCTAGACATTTATAAAAGAGCAATTAAAAAATAATCTAACTCTAATTTCATCTGGGCAAGTAGTTCAACAGTATCATATACAACCATTCCCCTATTGCTTGTCCAATTCCCATTAATTTAGTTTCTATTCTCACATATGAGAGCAACAGGTTTTAGGGGAAGGAGAAATTAGCTTTGGAACTTTCTTTTTGGGAGCCTCTTCAGACAGCTCAAGTAAAAGGGCTCAGTTACGTATTTATTAAATCTTCAAACCTCAACTCTAGTTTTAGATATAACATAAGCTGCCCCCAGGTAAAAAGCATGTGAATCAGTAGCACTGGTGTGATTCAGGCATGCCAGAGGAAAGCCAGTAATTCATTTTAACAGGCTAAATCATCTAAAGAAGAATTTGTTGGATTTATATGATGATTGAGCTACTGACCCTTCTTCACTAGTGTCCAGTTGCTGCCTGCAGTTAAAACCTAATGTAGAGAGAGGAGAGCAATTTTCTTCTCAAGTATCTGTGTGGATTTTTGTCCACAGGAATTCAGATGCAGCTCTGGTAGTCTGAAATGTGAGACTTTGTTACCTTCAAATCTCCTGTTAAACAAAATGCTGCACAAAATCCTGAGATATTTTTATGCTCTTACTATTGAAAACAAAAAAAAGTTACCAGTCATAGTTCCCAGATTTTATTGGTTAATGATCTCCAGTTAATGTAATTCCTACTGAGAACCAAAAAAGTCACAGAAAATGAACTTCCAGAAGGATTCCTTGAAGAGGACATTGGAACAGAACTGGGCTGTATTGGCAGGATAGCTTTTTCCTAAAAACAAACTACAGACCAGGAAAAAGTAAGACTGGCTCCAGCCCTTTACAGAAATTTATGTTGGCCACCTCTTCTCTCAGCACACACACATGCCAACCCTGCTTTGTGAGAGAAGATGAGCACTCGAGTTGGAGGAGCAGTACTTATTCCCCATAGCTCAAGAACCAAATACTACCATGTGAGGCATGATGCAAACAATTCAAAACCCAAAGAGCTGCAGACACACTCTGTAACTAAGCATCAACTAAGAAACAGACTGGAGAAATGTTTATTTTAGTACAGAATTTGTAAAGGCTAATGAATAAATTTAAGATGGTCCTTACAAAAATAGCTCAAGGCCTCATCATCTTTGGAGAAGATCTTTATGGCTTTCCCTCTGCACTTCTCCATATAACTGGAGTAACCACTCTCACAATTTTTCCTTTTTTATACCTTATATTTCATTGTAGAAAAAAAAAGGGCATTTTATAATATTTGTAATAACTGCAAGCTATAATTTGTAACACAGCACATCACTGGAAATACTCCAAACATAATTTCTCTATTCAATGTAATGTGAAGTGTCTTTTGGTGTTGGGTCCTTGTAAAGGTAAGTGAAGAAATTAACAGACAAAAAAACCTCATTAAAAAACCTGTCATCATCCTGCATATATAAAAGTACTGTTTATAACATCACTTCAACCATATATCCAGCGTATCTCTGGCTTCTTCTTCAGCTCTGTTACTACATCCCAGAAATATTCTGGGTAACTAAAAATAGGAATTTACACTAGAAGTTGTAGAATTGTGCAAGACAGCTACTGCTGCAGTTCTCGTAAGAAAACAAACAGAAAGGGCAGCTGTGGCTGAGAACATCTCTTAATCCCAAAGTTTTTCTGTTTACCAATGCCCACAGATTTGTTTGCTGGGAAGATCACAGTAGGCTTCCAGTTGTCTGGCAAGGCTGGCTTTAGGGACACAAAACTGGGAAGGAACTGGAAGCTACCATTAGCACAGAATGTGAAGAGGACTGATTATCAGAGCTACCTACAGTTCAAATGTGTCCAACATGCTTGTGTTTCATCACCTACAAACTTTTCTTTCTGAGCACACTGTGATTCTCTGCTTCCAAAGCCACAGAGCATTGCTGATGAACTACCAGGAATCTGTGCCATGGCATGGGGATGGCATGCAGTGCCAATACTGGGACCCTGCCCAGCCCATGCTGCTTGGCTGAAACAAAATTACAGCTTCAGACCAGGTTCTGCATCTCACTGCCCCAAGCCAGATGTACAGATGGGGGCAGAAATCAGGCAGGGTACTCAGAAAAATAGACATTCAGAAGGTGTTTGGTTTTCTTAAGCCAAATTTCAGAGTTTACGATACATTAAGTTTTAAATACATCAAAAGTGTTCAAGAACTCTTTTTTCCTGGAGGACAAGTGAGAGGCTGTCTGGCCCGAGGGGAGTTCCTAGGAGGGCTGGCAGTGGAACAAGAGTATGTGTGAGCACACTCCTTCCAATCAGATGGCTCTGCTTTAAGGGAAACTCTCAGGAATGCATCCATCTAACTGGAACAACACAGAGTTGTTCTTGAAAAACAATTTCCTGCCTTTAAAACTGTCTCAAAACATATATATACCCAGACAGTTAACCAACTTTAAGATGGTATATAACAGGAAAATTTAGCCATGAATCTGATGTATCCTTGCTTTTATGGAAGAGAATTGTTTGCTTAGTCATATATGACTGGTGAATACTGTGATGATTTCTGTTTAAAACTCATTTAAAAGACATACAATCTGAAGCTTCAAACACACTTGAAATAAAGGTTTCATTCATGGTACAAAATCAAATTCTGTCAAAGGAACTAGTTTTTGATCTTTCTTCCCTTGAAATATGCCTGGAAAAGACATAATTTAACTTTCCTGTATCTACATGGTTTTCCACCACACTTACTTCAGACTTCTCCATGGAGGACCTAAGTAAGAAGCCCTGCACAACTTGGGAAGTCAGTTGGCTCCAATTAGGGATAAAAGAAAAGAATGCTCAAAGAAAGTCTCTCTGACTAGAAATATTCCAACATTTAATTCTCCACTTTCGTAGAGCAGGATCCTGCTTGATGTCCTATCATGAACTCTGCTGTGGTGGAAGGAGGGGCCATGTGAAGGTTCCCCACTCAAAACCAAATGATTTGCTAGGTTTCCACTGGACCTGTGCTTTCCTTAAAAACTGTCTCTCTGTTTTACTATTCCACTTGGACCCGTATATTGTCTGTGGTGGGTCAGTGTCCAAGTACCAGCAAAAGAGACTTTCAAAAAACATCTATAGCCAGACATTTGGATACAAACTACGAGTAAAACGGCATTAGCAGCACTGAGCATGTTCTCTTCAAAATGCAAACGAAAATTATTTACAATATTATTTCAGATTAACAAGAAAAGGATATTTTCCTCCTAATACTAGCAATTTCTCATATAAACCCAGTTATTTACATTCATTGCCTATTATCTGTCTTATGGCTGTTTTATATACAGGGAGGTAAATTTTTTGGGTATAGGTTTTAATGTAAAACCTTAAAGATTAATTTTCTTGTCATAATTGTGTTTGCCTGTACTTTGTAGCCTTACATACTTTTAATCAGGCTGTACTTTTCATCTTTTCTGTTAAAGCATACAGCTATTTTTAAAGGGCTGATCTCAACTATTTTTTTCTGTATAAAGATGAACCACAAACACTGTGTCCCTTTAACTTCTCCTTTTTTAATCACTCTCAGAGGTATTTAGTCCCCTTTTGAACCTCTCCCCTTTGTTAAACAGGTAGTGACCAGGCTTAGAACTCCATGGGTGATAAATAATAAATAAAAACAAAAGTCATAGAATCATAGAAGTCACATATGGCAGGAAGAATTATCAAAAGTACCTGAAGTAAAAAAGTTGACTTCACAGTTTTTCGGCATTTTTCATTTGCTGGTTTATTGCAAGGACTACCCTTGCTGCTTGGAAGCTATCTATGGGTTCTGCAGAAGCTCAGAGACTCAAGTCCACAACAAAGCTTTTTACATCTCAAATACAGACTGCAGGACACACAGCACAAGAACAGGCTACTCATTTTTAGCACTGTGTATTCTCACCTAGGCTTCCAAGACCCTAGTATAGAGCAACAAACAATAGCCAAGGAAAAGCCAAACAGGACTAACACTACTAATGACCTACGCACTGGGTTTTTTCACACAGCTCATTAAAATATTAACCTATTTTACTATCTATGTTTGTTTGCTTTCATCATATATAAAGAACTATAGAATAATTTGCATCAGAAGGGACCACACTCAAAGTGGGCCCAACTTAAACATTACATCAGGCTGCTCAGGAACTGTGCAGTGAAGTTCTGAGCATCTCCAGTGCTGCAGATTCTATAACCCCTCCAGGCAGTCTGTCAGCTAGAAAAGAATAAAATTATGAGGAATCCAAACAGAGAGTCAGTTTTGCATTCTGAGACACATGTGTTTCTTTAATATTTGGATTTCCAGAAAACGACTCATGATCCCTTCACATTTCCTCTTCTGAAATAATTTTGAGTTCGGGTAGTTGTTTTTCTGGTACATCATATTCATATACCAGTTCTTTCTTTTGTAGTGTGTTTGATGCAAAGCTCTCTATTCTCAGACACTCCAGCTGGTGTTTTACTCAGAACAGTGACTGCTACAATTCTCTGGAAGTCTGATTTCACAGACTTCTGTATTTTACTTGCCACATCAGAAAGTTATTTTACCAAATTTGCTCAATTATTTATCTTTTATTTCACAACTAAGTCCTTTTCCCCTTAGCCCTCTGAACGCTAGAGAATCACAAAAATTCACTTAACTCCCTCAGACAGGAAAAGCATTATTATTTTTCCCGTTACTTCAAACTGGAAACTCTTCCCAACATCAAACCAGCTAAAAAAGTGAGCTGAAGGTTAAATTAAAACTTGGCTATCTGACACTAATACCTGACATCCACAATGGTCTGGCTGCATGCCAGGACAAGAAGCTGAAATTACGAGAGTGACAATGCCCTGTGGCTAGTGGAGAAATGGTAGGTAACTATCTTCATTCTTGATCTCTGCTAGGTCTTACAGGTTCCTGAGAGCAAAAAAGAAGGTAGGTCCAAAGTCCAACACAGCAATGACAACAGTGTTAGTTAGGTATGTCTTCCTGCCTTTAAAAGTGGTTCTAGAGTAACTGACTGAAGGGAAACTTCTGGCCCAGTCTCTCCACTCAGAGCCTTAAAATTCTCCCAAACTTCCATATGCTTTTCCCTACCCCACCCAGAGCCCACTAGCTCCTCTTTAGCATTCTCTTGCACTCATTTTAGACCCACTACTCTATTCCTCATTGCATTGCACTCATTTAGACCCACTGCTCTATTCCTCTCAGATCCATCTATTCCACTGGCTCTTCTCACCAAAATACCCACTTGAGTTCCCCAGACCTCCCACAGAAGAAACTCTATGATCCTCTGAGCTCAAAGCCTTCAAACACTGCTGCAGCTGCAGGGTTTCTAAGGCAGCAGCATTCCCCAACCTCCGTAATTGGCACAGAGTAAAAGGACTGTATACAGACAGCAGTTACCAGCAATCAATCTGGATGAGACTGCAGAGGAGAGAAATATAAAAAAGGCAATGCTTATTTTCTCTGTGCTTTGAATTCTTCCAGAGGGCACGGTTCCAAGAAATGATAGGAGGGGAATTCTAGCTTCAATAGTGTTCTTACCTGCAGATTTTCCCCAAGGACCAACATGCCATAGAGAAGTAGCCTTCTCAATGCTAACATGAAGATATCAGGAAACTTAATTTGACAGCAATGACTAAATTAGAAGGCATTAAGTTTACTTGTCCTCTCCCACACACACACCTCCAAGTCAACACAATTATGGTGGCCCAGTGCTAAGGAGATGAACTCAACCAAATTGATGGCAGTGCACAGGGACAAAGAAAAGTATTTCAAAAGCCCTGGCAGCACAATTCAATTTCCTTTGACAACAGAGATACTCCCAAATAGTTACCTAAAGATAAGTGCCAGCTCCCCATTCAATGCTATGTTATGATGCCAGAATCTTTATTAGTTTTAGTACTAAAGACAGTCATAGAAGAGCCTTAGGACAGGAGAGGCTTATCAGCTTTACTCAAATGTACCACAGAATTCTGGTCATTGGTGCAGAGTCAAAATTTCTTCAGGGCTAATCCACTGAAATCTCATAGGAACCAGAGGATGTCAGCATTTTCACCTCCATCCAGTAGTGAGGATAAAAGCAAACAGAGCAATTTGTGTAACTGATACAGCTTAGAAAGAGTCAAAATCCATCTCCCTGTTTCCACACAGAAGAGGGCTTAAAGCATTTACTGGACTCAGTTCCCTTCAATGGAGACTATAACATGAAGGTGCCTCAATTACACAGAACTGACACATAGACTTTATTTTAGCATCTTCTAGGATGAGGAGCCTAAGTACACTGGATTTTTAATAAGCTTTTGAAAGCTTATAGAGTGGCATGGTGTTTCCTTTGGCTGTGGCTAACAGTTCTGCATTACAGAGCACATGCAACTCGAATTGGGTAATGAAGTTTTTCTACTCAACTCATTTTGATGAAGAGTTGAAAACATGATTTAAAGTAAAGCTTCCCTCACTAAACCACAAAAAACTTAGCAACCACTGTTCTTTGTTTTAATGACCTCCTCTCTCCAAAACAAAGATTACATAAAGAGAAAAATATTTACTTTTTTTCTTGCTAATGTGAGCGCCTATAGAATACCTATTCAGTCAAAGTGTCCTTAAATAAAACCAAGCTAAGATACTTACGGAGTCCAAACCTTCGGAAAGGCAGCGATTTCTTCTGGTGTATATTCGTCCAACCTCTTGGGGATTGCGCGTGGCTGAGGAATCTCCTGTAGAAGGTTCTTCTGTATATCTTCTGGAATAACCTGAGGCAAGTGAGCACAGTCTTAACCACCTGATTGTTTAAAAAAACCCACCACTTCCCCCAAAGCCAGACCAAAATTTGTCAACACTACTGCATTCTTCATGCTAAGTGTTTGACCTAAATACAGAAGATAATCTCACAGTTTTGTGAAATAATAAGGAAAAAATATCAACATTTCAACTACATATAGGTATTTTTTTAAAAAAGCACCTTGATTTTTAACATTTACCTTCTTATGACATAAGTGCTACTGCTAACACTCCTCCACCTCCAAATCACACAGGAATGAAAATGTAACTGCATGACTACTCACATCTTCTGGGAACAGGTGTAACCTCTGCATCATAGTTCTTCTCTGAAGGTTTTTTGGAAGCATCCTATACACAGTCAGTTTAACAATCTGAGGAAAGATAACATGGTTAACAAAAAATCAGACAGGTCAGAAATAACATAAAAAAGGTAAGTCGTGTTTCCCTCTGTCCATTCCATTAGTCGCTGAACCTGTTTTCAGTCACCTTCCATGCTGAAGAGCTCTGGCAGCATATTCAGAAGGTGCTCTAGACTTAGTTTTTAACAAAGAAAAACTTACTCTAACAGCTATATAAGAAATTCCAGCTTAGAAAGAGCTATATTTAGCACCGTGGATGATTGCATATGATATTCAACTTTGAAAAGAATTAAAAGGCTGTGCTAACTCCACATTGTATGGCACACATACTCACACATTGCTGAAGAAAAACAAATGGGCTCTAACAAATTTCCCAAGTGTTCCTAAAACCTAGTTTAACATTGTAGCTTGCTGTGTTTGAAACTGCTGTATAATTAATGCTATGTATCTTAAGCAAAGTTGACCAATACACTGCATTATGAACATACTATATATTCCCTTGCTATTAGTTCCAGATGAACAATCTCACTTCTGAGCACCAGGACCGAGTAGAATTTGTACATCTACACTAGATGATGCTTATTGAAAAGTAAACAAAATTCAACAGGATTTTCTTTTGGACTCTAGTGTAGATGCCTATAATTTAAATACAAAACACATTGTTATAGACTTCACCCAGAAGGGGAACAGCTGTAAATGTAAACAAAGCATACAACTGTAGGAGATAAAAAGGGTTTTATTCAGGGCAGCAAAGCATTTAGGGGTAGACCTATTTCAATTTTGTAAATAGAACGTGTGCCCCAAACCATCCAGGCAGAAACTAGCTCCATATCAGAAACTACCCAGGTACATGCAGCGCTATGTCAACCTCAAGTCAATAACCACACTGAAATGCAAGGCACTAAGCACAAACAAATCTCCCAGGCATTCAGATATTTTGGAAAGTGTAATGAGCAAAGTCTCTTCTTTTTAGAAAATTAACAAAGGAATTCAATAGACATTTGAGAGACAATCCCTGAGCTCCCATCTGGAACCATGTAGCTAAGACAGATTTTCAGATGTTATGCAGCCAATACCACAGATCTGTGGACAAATACAATCAATCAAGATGAAGGAAGAAATATTTCAGGTCAGGCAGAATAATCTATAGTGTTGATATCTTCTCTAACAAAAATTAATAAGCCCTAATAAAAACCAAGGTGAAAACTAGTGCTTTTTAGGGATAAGAACTATTCATGCTTGTACAGCAAACTACAGTTAATTTAGGTCACTCTACCATGAGCTTAGACAAAGGCAAGGCAAAGATAGAAAATGAACCCTCACTGGTTTACTTCACTGAAAACTGAAAATCAAGTGAGACACCACAATAATACAAGAAAATACATAGATATTAACAGCAGCTCGTGAACAGCTGTTTTATCATTAGGAATTTTCATTTCATACACTTATTTTCCTTTCTATCCAGCAGTTTTCCTAATAGCCAATGAAAGATCAAAAAACATTAGATCTAAACCAACAAATCCAGAAACTTCACACCACACTGCCTAACTGGGGATTTTTTTCTTTATCTAAAAATTCCTTTTAACTTCAGACTGTGATGGAACCAGTGTTATTTTCTTAGACTAATAAACTGTAAATACACATGGTCCAACATATGATCTCTGACCTACAGATACACAGAGCTAGTTATTGAATGATTTTAGTCCAATGAAAAGAGAGACTTAAAAATACTTTTATGAACATTATGCTACATATTTTGCTTCGTCAAACAACCAATGTTCATGTCCAATTTTTCATCTTCCTCTGCAGCATGTGGCACAGACATCTGTTGAAACAAAGCAGCGAGGTAGAACAGCTGGTAGTGTTCTGTTTGTAGATACTTCTGCCTGGTGACTCTGATTATTTTAGCCACATTATAAACAGAACAGTTCAGTAGTAAAAATGTGTCTATTAAGAAAAAAATCACTCCGTAAAGAATGACTGATTTACATGCTCAAGTGTTAACAGTGAAGAAATACTTTCAGTGTTGTGCACAGTCACTGCAGTACTGACAACCTCAGGCCGTGACAGATCAACACAAAAGCAGGACCTGAAGAATGATAATGGATAATGAATGATCATGGATAATTATATATTCAATAATGGTTTCTGTAGATAAGTATACTAAGTGTAATAAATGTAATCCAAAGTCTGCTGTGGTACACCTGCCAATCTCCATGCTCTTCAAAGACTAATTTGCCTTCCCGTGCCCTCTCACACATGCAAGTAGTTCATAACCACAAGATCTGCAACAGAAAAATCACACTCACATGAAACACGAACCATTTTTTTTACTGCCAGGCAAACCACAGAGCCATAGAATGGTATGGGTTGGAAGGGACCCTTGAAGGTCACTTAGTCTAACTCCCTGCAATGAGCAGGGAAATCATCCACTAAACCAGGTTGGTGAAAGCCACATCCAACCTGGCCTTGAACTCTTCCAGTGATGGGGAATCCACAACTTATCTGGGACACCTGTTTCAGTGTCTCACCACCCACGTAATAAAAAAATTCTTATTTATGTCCAATTTAAACCTTTCAGTTTAAAAACATCACCCTTTGTCCTGTTACTACAGGCCTTGATTAAAAGTCTGTCCCCATCTTTCTTTTAAGCCCCCTTTATATACTGAAAAGCCACAACAAGGTATCTCCCGAGTCCTCTCTTCTTTAGGCTCCAACTGTCTCCACCTCTCCTCATAGGAGAGGTGTTCCATCCCTCTGAACACTTTTGTGGTCCTCTTCTGGGCCTACTCCAACAGGTCTTTCCTGTGCTTGGGACCCCAGAGATGGATGCAGTACCCAGCTGGGGTCTCAGGAGAGCGGAGTAGAGGAGGAGAATCACCTCTCCCGACCTGATGGCCATGCTACTTTTGATGCAGCCCAGGACTGATTTACTGCAAGGTCCTTAGTCCAACTACAGAACAGAAGGCCATACAGGGAGCCAGGACAGAGAAGGCAGTGCTGGAAAACAGCTAACTTCCTTCATTGCAACTTCTGGCTCAAAGACTCTTCTACGAGACAAACCAAATTCAAACTCAGCTCCTGGAAAGTTAAATCCAACTCCTTGCCCAAAATTCTGCCGACAGCCAGAACCTCACTCTACCTGGTGTGATGACAAGTCAAAGAAGTCAGTAAAGCACAGGTTTAACTGCAGTTGTATGGACTGCTTTGGCACCTTGAGTAAGATTGTGCAACAGAAAGGGCAGATTCAACCAGCAATACTTACAAGGTGTTAAGTAACCAAGGGCCCTCCTGTTACCTGAACATGCTTGAGTTTTACTAAAAATACACCAATCCTAAATAAAATGTATGTAATTGCAAGAGAAAGTCTGCTAGAGAACTCATGCAAAACCCAAACCCAGATTCAATGCTTCCTGAAAACATACATCAAAACATGTTGTTTCTTTCAGGAATTAACAATAACAGCAGCAACAAAAGATCTCCTTCTAATAAAATACAATTTTATTTTTTCTAAGTGATTATGCTTACTTTGAGCTATTAAAATAAGAAGAGTTTAATTTTACATGAAAATTACAAAACCCAGTGATTTCTGTAGGATTTCAGACTGGCAAAGGGGTCTACCTCCCCACAGGTCTCACTGCAGCCTTGATCTCAGTTTAAAGCTAATAAGCACAGTTTAACAGTTTATTCAGTTATTTATGCATTCCTACTGCCTCCTCCCCCAGTCCTTTAGCAACGTGTAAAATTCCACAGCCTCACAAATACTCACTCCTAAAGGCCATGACACCTTCTCCAGCAGGTAAAGACATTCATCAGGAGATGTATACAGCCATGAGAGTGTTAAAATTTGGGGATCTTTTTACTACTGGAATGCTGCTTGCCTCAATGTCTTTTGAATTACAGAATTCCTATTGGCTGTAGTCAAAATTCTCATTTTGAATACTGCAATACCTTTTATCCCAAATTGGTTAATTTATACACTCACAGCATAGACATGCTCTTAATAACACAGTTAGTATTAACAGGCTAATTAGAAGGAAAGGAATCTGAAAGCAGTTCTAGAAAAACTCTTGCCCTTGCAGTCCCTTATTGCACACTGTAACATTTTATGAGTACAAACAAATTAAAATGTATTTATTTGAAACACTGTGAGGCCTGAACTTTACAATTTTTGTGATAGGCTTTGGCTTACGTGCAAGTTTCAGACCACATCTGATGGAGAACAAGGTCTTAGAAAGATACTTTGCCAGATAAAACATACTTTAAGACATAAATCAACAGGGCAATACCATTCCTGGTACTGAGAAGCACAAAGTAATTGGCTGAATTTCCAGAAGAAAGTCTACTCTAACAGTTGAATTAAGTCCAATAATCACCAGGAAGCAACTCCTGAACATGAGAAGGACAGTGCTCCAGAGAAAACAAAGTCATTAATTGCAAGGCATACCAAAACACCCCTAGAAGAATTTCAGGAGATACACCAGTTACTCAGAGATACAGTTTGATACTACGTCTTCTACCTTCATGGTTTTCTGTTCTGTATACAATATTGTTCTTTCCATCACACCTGTTACAAAAGCATACAAAGAACTTCCCCTTTTCACCTCTGACAGTTGTACAGGTAGCACAGCAACAGTGAACATACTCATACTGCCATTAGCATCATTTGGTCGCAGACAAATTAAACTTCCACTGTTTGCCATCTGGCTTTCCACTACTGTTCAGCACTTAAAAAAACAGAAGCTTAAGGTGTTCTTTAAATTAATATATTGACTTGCCTTGCAAATTCAAATAAGGAATTGATTAAGATTTAATTTTTTTAAGAAGTATTTATTTTGTGTATTATGAAGCAAAAGACCAAGTCAGCTCTAAGACTCATTCAGAGCACCTAGAGATTTCAAGATAACATGTTCCATATATAACAATACTATATGTAACATATGTTTAGAACATTATTATAACAGTACTTCTCCTCTTCGTGCCATCCTAACTTCTGTGTGCCTACTAACAAAGACTTTGAAGTTTTGCTCTACTTAATTAAAAACATTACTCCACAGTAATACAACTATTATATCTGGTGTTTAGTAACTGACTTTCAGCATGTACATATTACTATATCAACTGTCCCTTATCAACGAAAAGAAAGTAGGTTTTCAAATACTAACAGCAAGATTTGACTGTGCTTTCTGTCAAAAGACCATTATGATGCAGATATAGTGGCAAGTCTATACATGCAAGCAGTTGCTAAGGAGCATTCAAAAGGAGAATTAGAACATTTTAAGCCCCTTCATATCAGTGCCAGCAGCTGGACAAATCAGACCCTGACACCCCCCGAGGCTCCCTCCCAGCACATCTCCACAGAGCTACCCTGCTTCACTTAATAATCCTCCCTAGCAGGTAACATCTATTCTGAACAATTACTGTCCATTATTTCTCTGTCAGAAGCAATACAGTCCCTGAATGCTGCAAAGGTCAATCCCCTCACTAAGCAGTTGGTATTAGCCAAACATAATTTCTTCTTTTTTTGGGATGAGCTTCTGCTGCAGAAAAAAAAGATTAAGCCAAGTTTTGCTTACCTTTCAAATTAGAAATAGAGTAAAAACTGATTGAAAACTTTGTCCTTACAGGATTACTACCTAGTTCTGCAGATTAGATCTGTCAACATATTTTGCAGGCATTTTAATGAAAAGCTGTAAGATTTTTTTAGAAAGTTTTTTCAAGCAATCTTTGCTCCAGAGGTTTACCTGTTTCCCTTATTTTCAAAGGACTCTCCTGGCAAAGAAAACATACCAAACCTTTCAAATTCTTCTTAGCAACCGCCAATGGAAATTAATGCTGCCCACTACTATACATCCTAAGGCATTATTGATACCATACAGAATACTAGTACAATATTAAACTGAAGAGAAGCTGTTTCAAACTACAGCAACAAGGTGTTACAGTGCACCTGAAGAACATAATTAATAGTCTTGCCTATGAGTGGCCCAAGAATTTACACTACATCTAAGTCAGAGAAAGAGAAGGTTGAAATGTGAAGAAGCTATTTTTTTCTTCAGTAAGCACTTCCTAAAGTAGCCCAGCCAACTCCAATAGACAAGAGCTATTCTCCAGAAAAGTAGACAACTGAAAATACTTGAAATTTTAAACAGACACTCCCCATCTCTTGCCTCCCAAATGAACTCGTAGGTATTAAAGGTAAAAATGTGCTAGACTATTTACTTTTGATATCTTTTTGGCAACACACTAATTTTTACCTTCCCATAAAACCAAAATTTTCTGAAGTGCTGAAAAACTTGGCACAGTGAACACACTTTAAGCTCCATATAAAACATCAACTATGCAGACTTCTTTTTGCATTCACTGCTTCATATTAATACAAAAGATACTTAGTGAAAAAAGGCAGAATTTTGCCAATCTCAGGCACAAAATTATACATCTGAGATGAGACACTTACGATAGGCACAGGTGAGGTTTCTTATTCTTTTCAACTAAGAAGAAAAGTCAAGGATTATAAATGGTTGCCACAGGAGACTTTCAAGATAAATCCACAGCAGCCTCATCTGACCTAGAAGCTGACACTGCTTCAAGTAGGAGGTTGGACTAGAGACTTCCTGAAGTTCTCTTCAACCTGAATCATCCTACAACCCTATGAAAAAAGACTCATGTACATTCAAATTCAGCACAAATCCTCCTGAAGCACTAACCACCTGCAAGGAATCTAAAGGTCCAAGGGTAATAAGACAGAAACAGTGATGTCAACCTCCATCAAGTGAGAATAGCAGATCATCATCCATTCCCATCCTGGTACCTTATGAAGGAACCAGAAATGATCAAGAATGATACTACAGTAAACTTGTCTAAATTCTGACAACTATACATAGGACTTTCAGCCCTCCATGTGAGCACAAAATACAGCATTTTGCATCAAATGACTCATTATAACCTCTCTAATTAGCTATTAGCTGTGAATCAATTTTTCCTAAAAACAATCTCTCTGTATACTGGAAACAAAACTGTAATAGAAAAATATTTATCTTGGGGATTTGTATGTTTGAATTTAGATATATGTAAGCAAAGACAGTGCTAAGCAGCACTGCAGTTCTACTATACACACAGTCACAAGGAATATTACATAAACTGAAAATAGTCCTATCCACTGCAAAATCTCTGTGTAGCACCATGCAAGTTTACAACATTCTTTTCCTTGGAAGTATCTCTCCCATTAATTCAGTGCCTTAATTTCTGTAACAGCACTATTTCCAAAACTAATGTTGACTCATCTAATGAAGCACTACCAGGATGAGCTTGCAGGAGACAGTTAGTCCAAGGGCAGAGAAAAAGTAATAGCCTCCAGGATGCAAGTAACACTTCACAGAATGAAGACTTGGATGCCACAGGAAGATAGTCTGCTTCCTACAACCTACTTAATTCCACTAGCTTCACAGGAACTGAATTTAACATGATTCAAAGAGAAAGGAAGTGAAATAAAGTGATTTATAGAAGTCTCCACAATAACTATGTGTCATTTAGATCATGACTGGAAGATCCAAGTGTTATTTAGGCAAAGCATTGTTCTCTTTACAGAACTGTTTTTTCAGGTTTTAAAAACTAATTCTAAAAATAAAACCTGTTAATACAACACCTTAATAAATTTCCATCTTTGTAATATCCTAATGTATTTCACACCAAAACAATTCAAAGTAAATAAATGTTTCTAGCCATAAAATCACTTGTAAGTCAAAGCCTGTAACAGCTACACAGAGAGTGTGTCCTGCCCAATTACCATCCACTACTACTAATTATGACAAAAATATGTCTCAGATATCTTTATGAGAGGGACATCTGCATGCTTCATCTTCAACAGAATGACAGTGTTAATTGCTGAGGACTCTCCACAGCTCTGTTAAAAAAAAACCAAAAAGGTTCTCTAGCTAAATTAGACCAAGACTTGAGCCACATCACCATTCGCTGAACCTCTGTCCAACATGCTTTAGCTTTTGGCAATGCATTTAATCCTCCTCTGTTTGCACAGAAATTAATCTACGAGTCTGGCAAGACAAGAGGTATTTCAGAATGCATGCCAGAAGATAATTTATAGAACATCCAAAGCTCAGGCTCTAACAAACAAGTTGTGTTATACTGCCTCCCAGTGCACAGCAGCTGCCTGAAGCTCAATTGAAATGGGCTGAAACACCCATTTTAGACGTGGAACTAGCAGCAATTCCCAAAGGATTTACAACTACCTTAAAGGCTGTTCACAAAAGCATTTGTTTTGAAAAATTCTAGACAGAACAGAATAGTGAACTGTAGAATTTAGTTTCACTTTGTTTAAAGAAATTGAGATAGTAAAAAAAAACCAGGCAAAAGGACATGGTGGATCCCTTGTTCACTGAGTACTCGCACAATATCTTGTATATTGCAGCCTTGATATAAACCATGGTTTCTAAATCATAGATAAAAACCCACTGACAAAACCTGAGAAATTTACAGCAGTTAAAATTTCACTAGGAAAAGGAAGAAGCACTTTTATATTTTATATATAAGGTGACCCAAACAAAAGCATTTCAAAGTCAAAATTAAACACAGACACCTATTAATCTCTGTGGGTCTCATACCATGTTCTGAAACTAATATTCTCCAAAGCTAATCACTCAAAACCTTAGTAAAAGCAATTACCTAACTGTGTAAGTCAACATGCCCAAATGTTCCTATCTGGCACACTGGTTTTTAATCAGTAACAAACACATGAGCACTGGTGTTCAGAATACATAATAGTCAAATACAGATATTTAGTAAAGAGGCTTATGCTCAATGTAATCACCATGTCCATTCTTTCACAGACCATGAACAGACAGCATTGCAGAAAAGTTTTAAAAAACCATAATCACTTAACAAAACCCACAATTGAATTTTACAGGGAGAATGAGGCAGGTGCACTTTCTAACATTTTTAAGATCAGCATTATTCTTGCTAGCTCTTAAAATAGCAGCAGTGTCATTAAGCTGAAGTATAGCTAAGCTAAGTCAAACTTCAGGCAGTTCATTTATGAGAAAGGTCACTAACTGAAACTAAAAGCAAGTAAATCAGTGGAAAATTAAGTGAAGCAAATGAGCTTGATTCGCTCCTCTGGACAGCATGAAACAATGATGAAAACACACAACCTTACAAACTAATCCTGAAAACATGCTGTTTACAATAATGCTGTATAAGCCAAGCTTCTGAGGATCGTTAGCAGAAAGTTTGTAATTTAGTTTGAGACATGAGGGTATCTGATCCCTTTTGTTTAGGGGAACTAATCAAATGAAAACAAATCATCTTCACAAATGAAAGGGAAGAAAGGGAAACACTCACAGCAGTTGGATCCTTCAAATGGAGCTGAGTTGCTGTCACTTGTTTGAAACCACCAGGATAGCTAGAAAAACAGAACATACAATCTTCATTCTCTACACTCAAGCATGACCTTAACCAGTATCTCTACATCGTGAACAACGGTGTAATGGTACTATAAGCAAGAAGTTGTTCTCATGACGCCAACAACGGTACTCCATTAGAAAATACAATCCTGTCACACAATCATAGAATCAACTGGGTTGGAAGAGATCTCAAGGATCATCGAGTCCAACCCTACTGTCATTACTAGACCATGGCACCAAGTGCCACATCCAGTCTCATCTTGAAAACCTCCAGGGATGGTGAATCCACCACCTCCCTGGGCAGCACATTCCAATGCCTGATCACTCTCTCCATAAAAAAATCTCTTCCTAATATCCAACCTAACCCTCCCCTGGCAGAGCTTGAGTCTGTGTCCTCCTGTTCTCCTGCTGGTTGCCTGGGAGAAGAGACCAACCCCCACCTGACTCCAACCTCCTTTCAGGCAGTTGTAGAGGGTGATAAGGTCTCCCCTGAGCCTCCTCTTCTCCAGGCTAAACACCCCCAGCTCCCTCAGCCTCTCCTCATGGCACTTGTGCTCCAGTCCCTTCACCAGCCTCGTTGCTCTTCTCTGGACCTGCTCCAGCACCTCAATATCCTTCCAGAACTGAGGGGTCAACTACAGCTAGTATCATTCGTACGTTCTTGTTTATTCACCTGAGTTTTAAAAAGCTTGTGCTTCACAAGCAAATGGATATGTTTTTAAAACTGTTTATTAAATACACAATTACAGCTACAGAAAACAATGTAAGTAAGATAGGCAAAACTGGGAAATATTTCCAGAAGATTGAGACTCACAACCAGTCTGTGACATAAGAAGATACAAGACAACCAGTTTGAACAGTATTTAGTATTTCCTTACTATTTTAAATGATTTGGTGTATCTACAGCAGTAACACTTTACTTTTACTGCAATGGATCCATCTTTCTGATGTCTATGTGATATGGTGAAGTTGCACTAATTCACATTTATGCATACGCTCTAAATGAATGATAGAATGATGTAAGAAATTACATGCAAGTCATGCAGTGCTGGGTATCATTTTGATTCAATTATGTTACTAGGAAGCAGCCTAAGAGAAATGAAAACAAGCCCAGCATCGTTAAGACATGTCCACTGAGCTGCACAGAATTAAGTATTAGTTTTGGCTGCAAAATTCTTCTCACTTACTCAAAACCAACTTAGGCACTTTTGCAAGTGCTTTAATTTAAAATTTTGACTAAAAATTTTTGTGTAAGAAGTCATAGGGACAGTGGATGAAAAAAACGCATGCATTGATTTCTAACAACTCTGAACAAGAATTTCTCAGCAATTCAGCACAGAAATTTCAGGACTGCAACATTAGCACTAGCAAAATTAGCTTTCTCAGTATGCTTTATTAATCTCCCAACTGGATAGATTTTGACACTTATTGATTATCATCCACTGCTGCCATTGTATAATATAAGAACACTGATCAGTGCCACAGCCTGTAGCTGCTCATTGCACTTCCATCTCTAAACAAGTTACGTCTGTCAGAATAATACATTGTACACTATTGTTTATCAGTACATCTTGTGAGCATTTAATTTCTCCTAGTTTTTCCAATTATTTTTTCCATCCTCTGATTCAACAATGTTTACTATTAGGTAAATAGGCACTGGTAGAATAAAGTAATACAAGTTGGCAAATATATATACACACATACATACATATATATATATATATACACACACACATATATCTATATAAAATGTGAAGTTTCAACAGAAATATCTTCTATAGCTCAGTAAAAAAAACAGTCCAGATCACTGGGTTCACAGATTCAGACAAAACACAAGCTGCATTACCAAACCTGTTAACTTACTTAATTGCTGACTACTTTTGTGTTAGACTATTTCCCTAACAACAAGCACCAGGGCGAGGGAAAGAAAGAGAAAGGAGGAAAAATATTTGCATCATTTTAAACATTATAACACATTCAAACAAACAAACCCCTCAAATTCAAGTAGGAATTCCCTTTTGAAACAATTTGCTAAAAAAGACTTTAACTATTTAGAAAATATGGCATTAAAATTACCACAAACTCATTTGATCATTTACTATAAAGCTTACCCAGTATGTGAAGAATATACTTTCTGTTCCCATTTGTTACCAGAGAAGGCAATATGTCTTGTATTTATTATGACAACATGATCTCCACAGTCACCTACAAGGTAGAAATTAGTTAAAGAGAATCACAAGGGGAATGAACCAAAGCAATAACTTTATGTGCACAATACATAGGTAGTAGCACATAAATACACATTTCGTAAAGCTGAAATTTAAAGATCTGAGCTTTTTTGAGTCATGCCATCCAAATCAGCACTTAAATACCAACCTTCAGGACTATTTTTATTAGCACTGTGAGGTTTGAAGGCAGGTGAGCAAGTAAGACACCATCAGACCAGACAATTAAATCACTGTAGTTACTCAGCTGAGATCTGGAAATCTCACTTACAAGCAAGTGCATTATTTCATTCAATACATTATGCTGCATATGCACCTATATTTCAAAAAATCCAGAAAAAGGTTAATTCTAAATGATCCTAAATATTCGTTTAATTTTAGATTTTCATAAAAACAGTACCTATGTTTACTGAAGGAATGAACATTTTGGATAAGACAAATAATTATATGAAATTACACTCTAGGGCTAAATATATAAAAGAAACAAAAACACTGGGGGTAGGAGAATGGGAGGGGAGAAAAGCCCCACCAAAAAATCCCCAACAGGGAAAAAACCCAAATTTCCATCCATCAAGCAGTAGTGAATGTTACAGCATATATATATGTTTAGTGTTGTATCAGCAACTTTAACATCAAAAGTTCTTTCAGTGCAAACTCTATAACCTATCACCAATATCCTGCCACAAACAGTTACTTTAATAGATCTTCTATGCTGATAAACCCATATTATCTCAAAAATATCATGCAGCCATGAGAAAAGATGTAGTGTTTAATCTCAGAAGTAATACTCTTGATCAGCTGTATAAGATATAACCACCCATTCAATCAGGTGGAAAATGATTTGTCCAAAGTTCACTCTCCTGTGCATTACCACATTAGAACACAAGTATTTGAAGAGGTTCACTTGATTCAAACATTTCTAAGTCGGTAACAAAGCAGTTGTACAAAGCAGGACATAAACTGAGCATGCATTTTTTATAGGAGCACATAATTAATTTAATCAATGAGCACATAATGCATCAATGCAAGTTTCACACCTTATTCAAGTTCTTTATCATTTTTTAATCTTGTGTTCTTTCAGTGCTCTACTTTCAACTGCAGCTGAAGTGCAAATACAATTTAAACATCTTTCCTCCTGCAGCTTTCACTGCTGACAGATCAGTTCCAAAAGCACTGTACATCTACATATATATCACTGGACATTGTGCCTTTTTGGTTGGTAATATAAATAAATTCATCTGAGGGAATTTTTGCCAAGTTTTCCACCTGCATGAACACTGAATTAACAATCTGAATACCAAATTAAAAACAAAACAACAAAAAAAATCCCCTCAAGGTTATTCTGTCTAAGGAGCTGTTATCTTACAGATGCTAAAACATTTGTTAGGTCAGAAAAAAAGAATCAAAAGAAGTGTTAAGTACATCAACCACAAATTCCTGTCTACTTTGCTCCTGTAGAGAGTATCAAATGTCTCAGCAGTAATAACCTATCAATTTCAATCTCATGTGTAATGCATTTAGTACTGATTTACAGAATACTTTAGAACAAATAAAGTTATCCTTGAAATGACTTTCCAGGACTTTGTCACTACACGGAGATAAAAGTATCAAAGACCTTTCCCACAGGATAACCAAAAACTTCTCTCAGTGTCTGCTTTAGTTTTTGACAATCTTAAGTCTCCAGTGACATCTTGTGGATACGCCAAAATTTGCAACAGAGATCTGGTATTTAAAACAGCTTTAGCACTCTACAAATCCTACCTTCTGGTATGAAATAGATTGAGTAGAATTTTAGTACGTGCACTTCACATGTATGAGCAAACTTTATGTTTCAGTAATGCCTCTTGAAAAATGTGCATGGGCATACAGGAAACACTGTCCCAGCACTATAAAGGATCAACTCTTTCTGAGATGCTTATCCCCAAGAGACAGGCACTACAGTACTGCTAGTAATGAACATCATCACAGGTACATCTTTACTGCTGAATCTCCTAATTTGCAGAAAAGCAAAATGATTGTTTTATTTAAACAAGAAGTTAACTTTCAACAATGACTGTCTCCCACTTAAGAATCAGACAGGTTCCAGGCTCATCATCACAGAATGTCTGAAGCAGGAAACGACCTCTGAAGGTCATGTCATCCAAATCCCCTGCTCAAACTGATGCCAAGAAAACCTGGAAAAGAACTACTCCCAGACTTGTATCTCTGAGCAGCAGGTATTTGTTTATTCAGCGCTGGGCACAAGGGGGATTGCTCCCCCAAACTTGTGCAACCAGGGACAAAAACTTCACAGTTTATATACATTAAGTGCTCATACGTATTCATTATTTCTAGGAATGGGTGGTTATTATTACAATTAGTTCTCAGAAATCATTATCATATTCTCTTCCCTCATCCCCTCCTATGTGGCATCGGTCCAACAGACTCTGGTGGTCATCTGGGGGTCTTCCAGAGAAAGGCTGATAGTCTTCATCAGTTTGAACTTGTGCATCATACTTGTATTTTACTAACTTAGCAAGCTCAGCACTCTTTTATGTTAATAAGCTAAAGTAATATCCTAATTAGCTATCTTTATGCTTGGTAAGATAAAACAGTATCCTGTTCAACTACTATCTTGATTTATCTCTTCTTCCTTTGCTCACTTAGCTGCCTCTTCGGGCACACTTTGTTTACTCAGCCAGCTCTTCCTTAAATTGTTTCTTTGGGGCCTACTTCTCATTATCAAAACCAGGACCAGTTTCTGAAAATCTCCAAGGATGGAGACTCCACAACCTCTTGGGCAACCACTTCCAGTCACTCTCACAGTAAAAAATATGTTTCCTGATGTTCAGTGGGAATCTCCTGTGTTTCATTTTGTGCCCACTGCCTTGTGAACACAGGACTTCTCTGCACCTTAATTACAATGAAGAAGCACTCCAAGACTAATTTATAATTTATAATTTGTGAACAATTGGAAAATGTAACCATTTATATCAGGCTTAATTTTAATAGTGAAATTGGAAAAACAATCATAGAATCACAGAATTTTAGGGGTTGGAATGGACCTTACAGATCATCCAGTCCCAAGCCCCCTGCCATGGGCAGGGACACCTCTCCACTAGACCAGGTTGCCCAAGGCTTTAGCCAACCTGGCTTTGAACACTGCCAGGGTTGGGGCAACCACTACCTCCCTGGGCAACCTGTGCCAGTGTCTCATCACCCTCACAATAAAAATCTTTTTCCTAATATCCAACATAAATTTCCCCTCCTTCAATTTGTACCCATTGCCCCTTGTCCTGTCACTGCAGATCCCAACAACACCAATAAGAAATACAAGTGAAGGAAATTTGCTTTCACCTGCTGCAATACTCACTTAGTGCATGATAAATAGGCTTATGTCTGCCCTCAAGTCTGATTACAGTCTCAGCTGCTATTTTTCCTGGAGGCTGCAACCTTGCATCGAGGAGATACCAGGCTTTGGCAAAAGTAGCCCATTGCTGAAGATAAGAGAGAGAGAAAGGTAGTTCCTAACATATTAGAAGCACACACTACCATAACCCAGATAGATCAACGCCGGTTTCACACTCAAAAACACTAGAAGAAATATAAACACCGAGACCTCCTTCAAACAACCTCTAAACGCACACGCAGAGCACAGCACACCGCGGCGCA
>NW_008684148.1:0-2351 GCF_000695815.1 Acanthisitta chloris
GGCTTGGCTGCGGGGCGGCTGCTCGCCTTTTGTTCGCACCGCCATGTGGGGCTGAAGTCTGCAGAGTTTTGGCGGCAGCCCTAGTCCCGGTGCTGTGATTCGGGGGGGGAGGGTGCCGGGCTCTCCCTCGGCCTTGTCCGCAGCGGATTTCACTTCCCGGGCAGCCTGCAAACTAGCCTTCTATTTTCTGAAAGGACGCTCTGTTGCTGTTTCTGGATTAAGCGTCCCTCCCTTCTGCATAGGTGGAGTTCAGCTTTAGACGTGGTTTTATTTTTTTAATTTACTTGTAAGGACCGTAAATAAAGAGTATAATGAGCTAAAATGCTCAAGGTGTTCGTATGTACCTTCTCACTGGCAGAGCATAAGACAAGAAAGAAAATGTCCTTGATTTAGGATAAACACAACCTAGCAGAAACCAAAACATCAATGTACTATCAATAGTATTATCACTCTGAATCCAAACACTGCACTACACTAGCTACTGAGAAAATTAACTCCATCCCGGCTAAAACCAGCACAAGGGGTTTAATTTTTTTCTTTCAAGGGTTTAAAAGTATATATTTTTTAATTATTAACTTTCTTATGCATCTATGAGGCTTTCTGTCTTTTTTCAGTGGTCTGAGGTACATTTGTGGTTTCTTAGGACTGGCAAAACCAGAAGTAGAGCTGTTTTAGTTTGATTGGCAATGCTGAGACTTTATTTTCCCCCTTTTTCTTGCACTTGATTCTCTTTGCAAGCAATGAGGAATGACAGGAGTGCACATAGGGAGCACCAGTCTACATTTGGTGATTAATGATGGTAAATTTATGTCAAGTATAAATAAAGGCAGATAGTACTGTTTTCAGGATTTTATATGCTCCAGGGCTGGTTGTTTTTGCCACTTACCTGCAGTTTTGGCCATTGTTATGGGTTAGGATGGCCATGTTTTGGTAGTTGGGAGGCTACAGGGGTGGCTTCTGTAGGAAGGTTCTAGCAGCTTCCTCCATGTCCAACAGAGCCAATGCCAGCTGGTTCCAAGACAGAGCCAACGCTGAGCCAATTAGAAATGGTGGTAAAGCCTCTGTGATATCATGTTTAAAAAGGAAAATAATAGTTATTGCGTAGATGTAGTTGCGGCCAGAGATGAGAGGAGCGGAGGTGAGCAGAGGAGGAGGAGGAGGAGGAGGTACTTCAGGCGCCAGAGCTGAGAATCCCCTGTGGTGAAGACCATGGTGAAGCAAGCTGTCCCCCTGCAGCCCATGGAGGTCAATGGGAATGCAGAGATCCACTTGCAGCCTGTGGAGGAGTTCCATGCTGGACCAGATGGATGCCCAGAAGGCAGCTGTGACCCTGTGGGAAGCCTGTGCTGGAGCAGGCTCCTGGCCAGGACCTGCAGATCTGTGGAGAGAGGAGCCCACACTAGAATAGGTTTCCTGGTAAGACTTGTGACCCTATGGGGGACCTATGCTGGAGCAGGCTGTTCCTGTGGGACCGCATCCTGTGGAAAGGGACCTACACTGGAGCAGTTAGTGAAGAACTGCAGCCTGTGGGAAGGACTCATATTAAAGAAGTTTGTGGAGAACTCTCTTTCATGGGAGGAATGCCACACTGGAGCAGGGGAAGGACTCCTCTCCCTGAGCAGTGGCAGAAATGCTGTGTAATGTACTGACTATAACCCCCACTCCTCATCTCCTTGTGCGGCTGTGGGTGAGGAAGCATGGAAAGGTGGGAGGGGTGGGGCAAGGTGTTTTTAAGACTTGTTTTATTTTTCATTACCCTGCTCTGATTTTGATTAGTAATAAATTCACTTAATTTCCCCAAGATGAGTCTGTTTTGCCTATGATGGTATTCGGTGAATGATTTTTTTCTGTCCTTAACTCATGAACCTTTCATATTTTCTCTCCCCTGTCCATTTGCAGAGGAGAGTGATAGAGCAGCTTTGGTGGGTGCCTGGCATCTATCCAGTGTCAACCTACTACAGCCATGAAAGGATGGCCGATAAAATGAGTGTGTTAAAAATTCATTAACAAAAACATCTACACATAATCTTCTGGAAAACATGAGCTAGTCAGCCAAGTTGAGCGATGAGCTTTGCAGTAAGCTATTGTTTACTTGCACAGCAGTTGCCTCAATAAAGCACTTAACTTTAATCTCATATTTAAGGAATACAGTACACTACTTTGAGAAGGTGAAAAAGTAATCTTAGTGAAACACTCCTTTGCATATTTACAAGGATGGCCTCTGTGACCACATTAAGCATAACTCTCTGCTGGGTTAAGAACTGGCTGGATGGCCGGGCCCAGAGAGTGGTGGTGAAGGATGCTGCATCCACATAGCGGCCAGGCACTAGTGGTGTTCCCTAGGGGTCAGT
>NW_008684149.1:0-21355 GCF_000695815.1 Acanthisitta chloris
ACACAGCCTCTCACTCACTCCCCCACTGAGAACAATCTATCTTTTCCTCATTTTCCCAAATATGACATAGCCTATTCATTTTCTCCTGTTATTCCCTCACCTGATGATAGACCTTCTCAAAAACAGCTCACCTGTTACAGAAGGAATGACTGTCAGTCACAGCCTAATGGAGATGCTGTTTAGACAATGTGATAATGTTACATATAGACCAGTCAAGTTACTGTGATTCAGAAACACAGTAATAAAATAATTTCATATTAAATCCACCAAAAGGATATTATGACCAAGAAACACCTGATTATTTCCAGTAGAGAAGTTGCTAATGGAAATTTTAATGGTGTATGCAGAGAAGTGGTAAACTCCAACAGCAGACAGTAGTGCAGCAGGGGTTTTAGAGCTCAATTATTTGGAATTTGTGTATCACAGATGGAACAGTGAAATGTCTGTGTTCCATTTTAGCTCCAAAGTAGACATTTTCCTTTTTACGTTCCTATTCTGATTTACGCAGGTGTGAGCTAGCCACACATTTACATTGATGAGTTTCATTTGTTCCGTAAAATTTCTGCACATACCATGCTTGTAAATGGACACCGTAGGAGTACTATAGAAAGGCTGAAAATCTACCTAGGTCCCTCCACAGTAATTTGGTCTACGTCCAGTGAATAACTATTGTGTCCACTTTATATGCCCAATTATTAAACCTCACAATCAAACCAATGAAATATATTTATGTTTCTTTATACTCACTCCAACAATGTGTTAGAATTCTAGTTCCAAATAACAGGAAGAATAAACCTTTGTCTCAGAAAGACCCTCTTCAATTTTATAGCAGTTGTGGTAAGCAGACAAATCAGCACACACACGTAGCTCACCACATACTTCCAACACAACCTAAGAGATTGTTAAAGAAATGAGAAGATATTATATTTCATTTCCAAATAAAACCTTAACAGTGAAATATTTGTACCAACAGCTTAAGCCATGCCTAAATGGTTTTTTACTTAACAGAACAAGTGTTTCATATCCCAGTGTCTTTCTCATTACTTAGATGGGATATAAATAGCCATTGAATTGCTATGCTAATTAAATACAGATTGATTACTGGTGTCTACACGTATAGCATTTATTCTAGTTTTGAAAGACCTTCATGTTCTTTTTAATTCAGAAGAAATATTTTGGCGTTTCAGCCTGTGTAAAGACTACAGTGTGCTGAGTGTTTTGTGTAAGAATTCAGGGTTCAAAGAATAATGCAATGTGGCAGCAAAATAACAACCACAACAAATTCACATTGTCATCATCATCATCATCATCATAATAGTGCCTTATTTTGAAGAAAAATTGCAAAATTCACATTGGAATGAGGGATATTTTCCTTGCAGATGTTTATGAGATGTATTTCTAGGTCAAGCCAAGAGGAAAGGAAGGCAAAGAAATTCAGATTCTGCCACCCTAAAATCTGAACACATAGTTTTTATAAGGATAAGTACATTCACCAAAAAGTCACTGGTTGTCATCTGCACTCCTTCACAATCTTGCTAGAAAACAGTCCAAAGAACCAGCACTGTGAGTGATTTTAGCAGGTGACCCATCCTTCTGTACTTACCTGGTCACCTGAGAATACATGCATATGCATGAAGAGATGTGAATTTAACTTTTTTTTCTGAAAGTACACATAGCACAGATTGATTTCACCAAGAAATTAATCATATCAAAATTAAATGTTGGGCTGCTTCCAAAAACCTAGTGCTTAAACCACCAAGTGTCTGCCTTCGCAAACTCTTTTATTCTTCATCCCCAATTGAGGCTCATGACTTTCACAAAAGAATTTCAATTGTATATCTAGAGAAGAAACAATTTGTTGAAGGTAGAGGATATTATCTGCCTTATTAACCAGTAGCTCAGAGCAGCTGCATAATAAAGCAGACTATGTAACAACCAAGAAAGTGACATCAATATAAAATATATTTTGAGTTATCTAATCATCCACTGCAAATATAAAACTAAATACCAAAACAATATGCTAGTAATGCCTCTATATATTTGTTTCATCTGTTTCATTTGGTTGTAATTTCATACATAATTAAAATGAAATACAATTTATAATTCCCTAAGAGTCTGAAGCATATATTCAATGAGCTTTTCTCAACATCAGTGATTAGATTTTATGTATTCAAAATGTTAATATTTCATTATTATCATTTTAATGGACGAAGTGGACTTCAAGTAATGCTTTCCAATCTCACAGCCTAGGCGGCATCAAATAAATATCTACTTTATAAACCAGACTGAAGGCTGAAACACTCAACCCAGTGGTGAAAATGATAATGAATCAGCCAGAGACTGCAGTCATTAGCCCTGAAGATGGTGAAGAGAAAAAAGTGCCTTACCCGCTATTTGCTCTTTCCTCAAAAGCATTGGTGGAGTGCAACGAATATGCTTATAAGACAATATCCCAATATTTGCCAGGATGGTGGTATTAATGTTGTGACCAGCTGCATGGCTTTAGAGCAGCAGAAGGCCAAACCCATTTTTCCTTCTCCTGTGAACCAGAATCATGTATTTTCTTGCTATTAGTATTAGTATTGCAATTGTTTCAGAGTAAAAAAAAAATCTCAAAAACATGCTGCTGCTGAAAAATGGATAATGAGATTTCTCCAAACTTTACCATCAATATGTTGTCTTACCTTCATCTCACAATGCACAGTAGAGCCTCTTACATTGTATCTATACAACAAATTGTAAGAGTTTGAATATCCAGAACAGTGTCACAGACATGTTCTGAACTTCTGTCTTTCACTTTTCAGCCTAATGTTGCTTCCCAACAAGTCCCCACTGGGTTGGGTCAGATTAATGATAGAAGAAAATGTCACATTGTCATATACGCAGAGACAGATGCAATGCAATGACTCTCCATCATTCCACACAGTTTCACACTAGTAGTTGGTAACTGTAAACTGTACTAGAAGGAAGTAAGGGTGGCCTTTCTCACTGGGCCACATTTGCAGTCCTCTCTTCCAAGACAGTGTTATGCAGACATTTTGAGTGAAAGCCTGAGACAATTCAACTCAGCCTTGTGTGTCAGCCTAGGTCAAAATATTGACTCAGTTATGGGAAAGCAAAGTTAAATAGCAAAGTAGAAATAACAACTGAGTGCTGAGGTTAGTCACAAGATTCAATGAGTCTTGTGGTTAGTTTAGCATTCTCCAGTTATACATAAATTACTCATAATATATTCTCTTTGGTGAATGGACCATAGCACAGTCCATTCATGGTTTTTTGCTAATTTGTTTGTTTTGAGGTTTTTGTAATCAAACACCATGCAGGTAGGTCAGGATCTTTTTGTTTAACTTCTTCTGAGAGTAGGAATGATAGCAACACTCCTTAATCATATAAAGCTAGAAATAAACTTTTTTCAAGTAATACATTTCCTCATTTCTTTAACTTGTTGTCTTATCATCTTCTTTTTTTTTAATATGAGAGGCATATGTTTACATCAAAGCAGGAATTTCACATCAGACTAAGCACAGAGGGAAGATTTTGAGAGAAGATAACAACAACAATAATAATGAAGGCAGCCCAGGGAAAAAGAATGCAAAGGTCCAAATTGTTTAAGATTGGTTGTGATAATACAAGTAAACACCTCAAATATGTATATTTTGTTCAATTTTATCAGAACTAAAAAGTGTGCTTCATCCTTAAACACTCATATGCAAGTATTCAAGAACAAATTGTCATTCTCTCATGCTGAAAATACAGTGATATGAAACTGACTTTGGGGGGAGAAAAAACTCCTAGTAAAAATTGCTCAGATACACTAAACATGAATTCACTGTTGTTACAAAAAGAAAGAAAATGAAAAAGGAAATGGAGGGAAACAGAAGAGAGAAGGGAAAAGGGAGAAAAGGGAAAATGGAGAAAAGGGATAAAAGGGAAAGGAGTGCTGCTTGTGTTATTGGCCAGATTTATCACTTCATCACTTCATCTTGGCATTCTAAATAACCACTATTTCAAGGCACATAATAAACAAAAACAACACCAAAACTGAGTCAAATATGTAAAAATTTACAGAAGTAATGTTCAGCAGAAGAAGAGAGAAAGAAAGGAAGAAATTTTCCCGAATGAAGCCTCTGCTTGTGTCACAGGAATCACAATCACAACAAAGTCTTAAAGATGAAACAGAATTTGCAGTACAAAAAGAAAATACAATTTTGTTCCAAGAGTCTGAGAAAGCATCAAAGGCATAAGGTTGCTTTTAATCCTGCCCAAAACTATTGGAGAAAGGACCTGTAATATGCCACCTATTCATAGCCTGAGATATTCAAGATACTTCAACTCTGCCCCAAAACCAAGAGGATATTCAAATATGCAAATACTTTTGCTATAGAAGGAACATATACAGAATAATCTCAGGATGGCAAATCAATGATTTAGTGGTATACCAAAGCTATTAATATTTTCATTAACTTGTGGAAAAATATTGACAGACAAGATTCAGCAAGAAGGAGTGACTGTGTTGACAAGAGTTCACCAGAAACAAACTATCTGCACACCTTAGGAACAGGAACATTGAAGGAGCTTGGCATACCACTCTTAGAGAGGTCTGAAACAAAGGATGGAACAGCACAGAGGTGTTGCAGTCATGCTCTGCTGAAATCAATGCAGTTAACAGGAGCTAAGCCAAAGGAATGACCTGAATGGTGACCAAATGCTGAATTTTGCTTCACTGACTAGAAAATACATACTACATTTTACATCCCTGCATATGCTAATTAAGTAAAACCTGCTATTCTTTACATTTGACTAAAGTCACTGAAATTCCACTTGATCATGAAATGACATCAACTGAAACTTTTCCCCAGTCTCAAAAAACCAGTACAAATACAGCTGAAGAGTGGAGGGAGGGCACAGAAGACTGTACCTTTATATTCTGAGACGGCTGATGGGCTGTAGCAGAAACTATTATTGCAGCTGAAATTGAGCAGGTAGATTTGTACATGAAGTAAACTGTACATGAAGTAAAGACAAAACTTTGAAAGACCATACCAACCAGGACCATGCAGCTTCACTTAGGACTCATGAGTAGATCACCAGTTCAAGAAAGTCTTGCTTCCTGAAAAATGGAACAAATATTTCAAATCCCAGAGGCCACCAGGTTGTACTTTCTGGTGATTCCGAATGAATTAAGAAAAGTATCTAACAACATTCAAATTCTTCCTCAACTTGACTGTATTTGAAGTCCAATCTTACTTAGCAGTACTCATTTAACATGAATTTATTTTATTCTAATGAAAGGCTTCAATGCTATCTGCAACAAATATTTCTGACTTCAGTTAAAAGTAGACCATCTTACTTGTAGAGGGAAACAAAATGCTGCACCATGTCACACATTCCAATCTCCTTTCCAATTCTTTGACACATTTTCTATGAGCAGACTTCCATGAAATTTCTAACACCTACCATTACAAAGGATGTCTGAATCAGGATATGTAAAATCATGTCATTGTGCTTTGTTTTAATAATGCAAATACAAAGACAACTTTTCCTGTCCTTTTTCTTTTTTATGAAATAGAAGATCTCAGCTCCTACACCGCATAGCCTTTTCTATTATTCAACCAAACAATTAGACACATGTACACCTTACAGAGCTTTTCTGTATTTGAAGATAGGATAAAAGGTTAGTTAAACAGATTAAAGGAGCATCAATCTTTTTTTTTCCACTAGGCAATAAAACCCCAGTTTAATTTCTTCATCTCATCAGAGAAACAAAACTATATTTTTCATTTCTGTTCCTGGGAAAAACAAAGGGAAAGGGAAAGGGAAAGGGAAAGGGAAAGGGAAAGGGAAAGGGAAAGGGAAAGGGAAAGGGAAAGGGAAAGGGAAAGCTTGTATGTTTTCAAACAAAGCCAGAAACTAAACAGTTTGTTGTGGAAGTTACTTCACAACTTACAAGTTCAATTCAAGTTCATCAAATTATAAAAGGATTTTAAAAATACAAATCTAGTCACTCTGTTGTAACTTTATCTCTGCACAATCTTCAGAATTTTCAGCTACAGAAGAACTTAAGCTTTAAGGTTTTTTTTTTTCAAATATGCTCATCACATGTTTATTTCTACGTCAATATTGCTAACTTATATTACATAATTTTGGTAGAAGGCAGAGGAGATGAGTACATATCTTTTTAGGTGGTTTCAAAAAAAATTTCCAGGAAAGATCTACATGTGGAATCATACTGATCTCTAGTGTGACATATTGTCCTGGTCAGACAAGAATCGAGAGTGTTCAGTCAACTCCCCCAAAGTGATTTAAGACACAAATAAGGTCAAAATACCATTAGGGAGTGTGACTTTATTATTGATCATACAAGAGGGAGAGAAGGGGTGATAGAAAAGTTAGGAACAGGAATGGGGGAAATAAGCAAGATGTCAAAGCAGGGATGGTCACCACTGAGAATCCAGCGGCATTCCGATGATTCACAGTCATCCTTTCTTTGGTGATGAGTCCACACACACACTCTGGACACTGGTCTTTTTTTATAGAGCTCTGCCAGGGCACTGGTTGGTCAGTCTCCTTTGAGTTGTGGGGTGAGCTCATGGTGATTCCCAGAGCAGGCACCTCATGATTCAGGTATGGCCAGAGATTTACAGTGGACAATGGTGCCTCCTTACCTCAGCAGCTGGAGAGATTCTGTGGCTCAGCAAGCTTTGATACAATCAACCAGGCCTTTGCCACACAACATGAAGTTAAAGCCAGGCAATGTTGAAACAAACATTTCTTAAAGGTCCCTAACATATTTGTCTGTAAAACTTCATTGGCATAATGGAATAGTATGCATGTTAACCCCAAATACACTCTTTTACTTAAAATGGAAAATGTTAATTAAAAAAACAACTGTGTACAGTGCTCAGTTAGGTAGTTTATTTTGGTATACTGGCAATTCTATTTAATGTTAGCTTTATTTGTAACAGTTATTGAGGATGAATACAGAGTTGTTTGGTTTTGTTTTTTGGGGTGGTTTTTCTGTTTGTTTGCTTGTTTAATCTGTTCAAATATTGTGGGAAGAGAAAGTTTTACCCATGTTACAATAAATCTCTGAGCAAAGCTATGTCCGGTTTACTTGTAAGCAGCCTCAGATACAGTATGCAGAGTTCAGTATGTAGGCTACAGATTTAATCCAAAAGAGTGAATATAACTCTCTAAAAGGTGACTGATCAGTGATGGGTGTCATCCACAAATAAATTTCTGTAGTTCCTCAGCAGTGCATAGGAGCAGATCCTGGCTTCCCTGCAAATGTAATACCATTTTTACTGTGGTTGTGTAAGAGCTCCTCATTCAAGAACTATTTCTGTCAGGCAGAAACGTCTGCAAGAAAGGAATCACTTTCATACTACGGCTCTTATCAAAATAGTGAAGAGACAACAAGTACCTCTTCACCACCACTCAAAATGAAAGTAATAATTTGTCTGTTTCAGTTTATGCAGGTTCTACTGCAAAGACATTGCCAGAAATCTTGCAATCTAATTATCTTATTTTCTCTCCTCTCTCCATGTTCTTCAAGGCAATTTTAAATACAAATATATATGTGACCATGAAAGCTATGTACAATTCCTATAGAAATCCTGACACAAGCCTGACCTTAAGTATGAAATTAACTCATAAACAAACTAATATTTCTACTGTAGGAGGCTGTTTGTCTCCATTCTTTTCAGAATGGAAAATATTCTACAGAGTACAAATATATTTTCTTCCATTGTAGAATACACATCTAGGTCTTAAATTTCATATCTGTTTTTGAATGTCTTTTCAACTTAAAAACTGAAAAGAGAAAGAGGGGGATGCAAAGTTGGTGCTGTGATGTCTTTTCTTGAACAGTTGTCCCCAAATATGACCAAAAGAGCATGTCAAAAAATCTTTCTGTACTCTCCTAACAAACACAGTTAACACATTCCATGGGAACAGGTTGCCCAGGGAATTGGTGGCTACCCCAACCCTGGTGGAGTTCAAAGACAGGCTGAATGAGGTCTTGAGCAACCTGGTCTAGGGAGGAGATGTCCCTGCCCAGGACAGAGGATTGGGACTAGATGATCTGTAAGGTCCATTCCAACCCCTAAAACTCTATGATTCTATGACCTTGAGTCAATGAAAAAAAAAAAAAAAAAGAGGAATTTATCAAAACTAAGTTCACAACACATATAATGCATGTGATGCATTCAAAGTAAAGAAAAGTTACTATACATTACATGCAGATATTTTAGGAAAATACTTATTAGGTTTATTTTCAGTGAGCCCTTGGCATGCTCCAATATTATCATATAGCATTTGCATGGGGTTTTAATTCTTCTCAAAGGTTATTTAAGCATCACATCATTCTTAAACCATTATATAAACTAAAATGTTTCTGTAACTTGTCATCTTACTGTTACTTCTTAAATTTAGAGAAATACTTTGCAGCCCAACTGCCTCTGCTCCATACTGGATACTCATTTGCCTACAGTACAGTAGATCCCAACCATCCAATGTTTCTCACTGTAAACATAATGGATTGCAGTGCACACTATCTTCAGGCCAGTATTCTGTGGATCCAGCTGTGCTTTTGAACTGCAGGCAGAGCATCAGCCAAAAAACCCACAGTGACTATAAGCATAATTCTATTTATTTCTTTTGCAAATAACTTTCACCTGAAAAGTTGAGACTTGATTTCAAACACTTAGAATGCAGAAAATAGTGATATTCCATGTCCTTAAATCTAATTCACTTATCAAGCATTACATATGAAATCAATATCAGAAATATGCATAGCTGAGATTCATATCACTAGACCAATTCTTCTCTTTCTGCAACAACTTCCAGTGCATATAGCTAGCAACATAATATCTCGTCTCTCAGTAGGTACTTTCTGAAAAATTCCTTCCACACCTTTATCTTTATTATGCATCTGTTAGAACATTAACCTTGCACTTGTTCTATTTTTTTTTTCAAAACAGAGATTGTACTGACTTGTCCCTGAAGAAATGAGAGATAACACTAGTTTTGTTTTATTGTAGAGGCAAAAAAAGTAAAATGATCCTTTCATTCTTGATTTTCAGAGCACTGTGAAGGGCTAAGGGAACAAAAATAACTCAAAGTAGCTCTGTAGACTTTTATCAGAAGAAAATGTCAGTGGATTTGAAGGCTGTGATTTTAACACATCAGTTTAACAAGTCAACTGTAGCTTCTTTCTCTAGTGGAGGCCAATCAGGTCAGAAAGGACAAGAAATATTACAAAGACATAGAAATCTACCTATGAACAGATAAATTCTCCTTGTCTTTATATTGCATAATACAGGCCATACTTATAAATATTGTCAGAAATACTTTTTCAGCACGCTCATGCATCTTCTCCCAGACAGCAGTGTTATTCTGTAGATAATCTAAGAGAAAGTGCAAAGAGCATTGAAATTAGCTGTATGTTTTTAATGGCAAAACACACACAAACATATGAAACATATGCTTTCTATCAGCCTGGGGTGTATAGCTTTTAATGTATGTGTATAATTTGCTGCCTGGAGTTCAAAGTGGTTATGCAATCTGCAATTTTAACATATCCTATACAGTCATTAGTACCCAGGCAATCACGATTAATTTTACACATCCTGTTCTTTCTCCAGTTTTCATCTTCCACACTTCTAGTAGCAAAAACTAAATCATAGAACCACAGAATCATAGAATGGTTTGGATTGGAAACAATCTTAAAGATCAACTGCTGTGGACAGGAACACCTTTCACTTAGACCAAGTGGCGCAAAGCTTCATCCAACCTGGCCTTGAACACTTCCAGGGATGGAGCATTCACATTTTCTCTGGGCAGACTGTTCCACTGCCTCACCACCCCCACAGTAAAGAATTTTGGGGAATTTTGGGGAATTTTGGGGAATTTTTGGGAATTTTGGCACTTTGTCTTGTCAGTATCTGCCCATATAAAGAGTTCTTCTCCCTCCTTTCTGTAAGTCCACTTAGGTACTGGAAGGCCACAATGAAAGTCTCCCTGAAGCCTTCTCGTCTCCATACTGCAAAACCCAGCAGTGAGAAAAAATTTTATCCCAATTTCACACAACTGCCTCTAGGTATTTTCTTTCTTATCTACTAGAAGCATCATGAAGGCAATTTAAGCCTGTGGGTAATGATTTCTATTTCTTTTATATGTCACATAGCTTAATATTGAAGTTTATACTTATGCCAAGCCTATGCCATTTACAAGTGTCTCTTACCGAGTAAATCATCTATGATTAGAACATGAAATCCTCCAGACTTCTTAAGTAATATGCAGCATAAAATATGCAGGCTGTGTTACTGTTCCATCATGTTTACCAGCTTTCAAATGAAGGTAAAATGGAAGATGTAGCTGTAATCTAATGAAAATCAATCAAATTGAAGAAAGCAAATCTTAAAATATAGCAGTATCATAGCTACAATTAAACATATATTAACAACACAAAGGTGCAAAATGATTACATGCACATATATTCCCTTAATGAGCTGCTGCTGTGTAGAGATGCATTTTCATAATACTAAAATTAGACAGCACATTCAATGATCACTATCCAATGTTCCTAGATCAAGAACAAATTAGTATATGCTGACATTCTCACTAAGGAGCATCTAGAAAATATAATCTATCAGAAAAGCATAGTCTACAAGGCTGTTAAAAACAAACAGGAATCTCATCTTAGAAAAGCAGCCCAGTGTACTGCAGTCACATAATTTGGACCCTGAAATGACTGGCAATACAGGTGGAGCTGATTGTAGACTGTGTATGAAAGTCAGCAGTGAAAATCACAGTCGTTCTTACTTTAGAATCTGGGATGTAAGATTCAGTGCAGTATTCTCTATGGCTACTGTTGCACATTGACAGTAGAGTAATTTGGCAGAAAATAAACTCCCTTGCTTTCCAGCTGGTCCTCAGAGCTCAGAGGGGCTGGGTGTGGCTAGGCTTCATTTCTGATTATAACCAATTCAGCACTGTAAGTCTGGTTGCATTCCACATGCAGCAATAGTGTGGGTTATATTATTAGACTGGTCTTATTCATGGTCACAGATTCACCAATAGTACATTAACCATTTCAACAGTAAGTCAGGTCGAGTTCTATAAGAGCTTTGACAAACAGATTCACTAGTAGTGCAGTTTATTCAAGAAACAGATTCTAGATTGTTTTAGACTGGTGGTGATAAATTCATTAGACCTTAAAAATATAAAAGTACAGCACTATGTACAGGTGTTCCCAGGTATATTCTGACACAGTGAGAGGCGCAAATATTAACAAAGACTCACCCCTCTTTTGAGTAGCGGAAAGGAGCAAAGTCATCAACTTCTCAGTAAGGTGGTTGTATTCTCATCCCCTACCCCTGAGGATTTCAAATGCCAATTTTTACTTTTGGGAGAAGTGGAGTTGTGATTAGTCAAAATCATCCTCCCCTGCTCTTCCCAGAGGCTGGATACAATTATCAGTGAATTCCCAGAGGCGGCACCCTAGGTAAGATCGGGGGGCAACTCTGAATACACAGTCCAAATGACCCTCATTGCACTTGATATTGTCATGTCAAATGCTGGTATCACACAGTAGAGCACCGACACAATCCTGATCCCCCTTTCTGCTTTGAAATAAAACATCACAAGGATCATGTAGTTTAAATACAGGAGTATATGCAGAATAAGGTACCACAACCACATAAACAGACAACATTGTGACCAGTAGCTCCGGTGCTAATACAGCAAAAAGTTATTGTAAATTCTCTTCCAACCTGCTCTGGTCAAATCTTTTGATACCTCAACCCTTTGTGCCCCACCTTGGAGGCCAAATAAAGCTATCGTGGTTTAGGAGTGGTATTCCCCAATTCAGGGTTTCCACTGAACCTCCCCAGAACACGTCCTGTTCAGATGGAGGGAACTGGAGGCACAAAAGGTGAAGATCACAGGTTGAGATAAGAACAACTTACTAAGAAACAACAGTGAAGTAAGAAAATTAAAAGTAATGACTGTATTAATAGTAAAACAGAGTGTACAAGAGTGGCAAACAACTCACACGAGATCACTCCCCATGCAGAACCCCGTGCTGCCTGTCCGCACAAACTGCGCCCTGACCCGAACCAGCGCCGCAGCAAAGGGCACCTCCTGCACCCTCCTTCCCCTCCGAGTGACCGAGGTGTTGTAGAATAACCCCAGGGTCCTAGTGTGCCCTTCCTGGCTGCTGCAAAAATTAACCCTGTACTGGCTGGAACCAGGACAACCTCCCCAGAAGATCAACTTTTAGACTGCTTTGGTAGAGAGAGATTTATTCCCAGCTCTGCCTTAAACTTCTTCTGTCATTTAAAATGTTCTGCAGGGCACAGGTTTTTGTCAGTAGTGTTTATTGCTCATGAATACTCAACACTGAAGACACTCAGCACTAAGATTCATCTAAAATGTTGGCCTTTGCCTGTGAATTTCCCCATGTGTTAAAAAATGTTGATGGATATCACAGAAATGCAAAGCCTCCATTTATTCTGATGGATTGAATCTCATATTTAACCAAAATCTAGGGTTTTGAATTCTGAAAACACTGATAGTCCAGGTTTATTTTTCTTTTGAGATTTGTTTTTCATCCTCTTTATCATTCAGTGAGTTACGACACCTCTGTTTCCCTCAGACCTAATTTCTTTTAAAGCAGTATAGTCAAGACAGGGAGAAAAAAATGAAAGTGGAGCCTAGCATAAGGTAAGACTAGCAAACTGTAATCCACCTGGGTTCTGATTCTGCTGTTTACATAGATCAAATGTAATCTTTCATGTAGAACAACAGAAGAGAAGTATGGAAAAAAATAATCTGGACTTCTTAGAGTATGTGACTTTATGAGTGAGTCCAGAGGAGAGCCACCAAGGTGATTAGAGGAATGGAGCACCTCTCCTATGATTGGAGAGAATTGGGATTGTTCAGACTGGAAAAGAGAAAGCTTCAGGGTGATCTAATTGCAGCATTCCTGTACCTGAAGGGAACGTATAAGACAGAGAGGAACTTTTTACAAGAGCTTGCAGTGTCAGGTCAAGGAGGAATGGCTTCAAACTGAAAGATGGTAGGTTTAGATTTTATTAGGAAAAAATTCTTTACTGTGAGGATTTTGGGGCACTGAAATGGGTTGCCCAAAGAAGTTGTGGATGCCTTATCCCTGAAATTATTCAAGCCTAGGTTGCATGGAGCTCTTATCTGGTGGAAGGTGTCCCTGACCATTGGCAGGGGTTTGGAACTAGGTGATCTGTAATGTTCCTTCCAACCCAGGCCTTTCTATGATGTTTTGTGATAGATTCTGCTTTCCTCAGGGTACAGTAACACATGTGTTAATTAGCCCAATGTTCTGGTTGAAGATAACACAAGACATTTTGCAACTTCCCCTGTGTTATTAAAAACCCTTGAGATACAGTAATGAAAAAAAGGAAAAAGGTGTGATTTCCCCATTTCCCCTGCTCTGGAGTTCATTGGATAAAAGAGCACTGCTGTGCCTTCCTGTCAGTGGTAAAATAAAATAATCAGTTATCATAAATTTTCCAACATGTCTGTAAATAGCAGGCATGGTACCACAATGTTTGTATCGCAGCTGCATACCACTCAAAAGCCCATTTATTGAAGCAGAACAAGGTTTGTTCTAAGTTTCAGCTGGAGAAATTCAGGCTTTCAAGTGGGAGAGCACCCTTTGGAGTTGGGAAGTCTGTCTGTGCAGGGATCTTAATGTCATTTTGTAGCTGTTGCTCTGAAGACAAAAGCAGCATCAATCCTTGTTACTTCTTATTACTGGAACGCCTTTATGACAAGTCTTGCAAACTGCAAGATTTGTTCTGTTATTTTGTTAGAAGATGTATTTTTGTAAATTGAAGCAGACAGCAATAGGGGCTTGGGAACTGATACAAAGGCGGTGTGTGTTGTCTGTGTCTCCTGAGATAAGATTCTGAGATGTTTTCTCCTCTGGGTGGAAGACCAGGTGAAAACTAACTTTTTGGTAAGTCATTGATTAACCTTCTGAAGGATTAAAAATAACATGGGTAACACAGCTGGTAATTGTCTGTGAAGAATACATTCTTGCTTACAAGTATGATCATTTCATATGGACAAAATGTGGACCAAAATCTTAGAAAGGAAGCAATTATATTTTTCTTGTCTCTGAAGGTTGTTACTGTTTTTGTAATCTAATTAGATAGTAACCATAACACTCTCCAAAGAAGGGAAGCAACAAGTGAGCAAATGAAGTTGTTTCTGCAGATGTTGAGGAATTCACTAATTTATTTTCTTTGCCATGCCTTGTAATTTCCATGATTAACTTTCTGCACTTTTCTGAAAGAGGTGAAATAAAGGTGTGGGTGAGAAAATTTTCTGTAGTTTGCCAAATTTTCTATTTAGTATACTAGTTGGGATTTATTTTCCAGTTATACTGAAAACATACTTGTCTTTCATTGTGATGACTGACACAAAAAAAAAAAGAAAAGAAAAACAGTATGAAAGAGAGCTCTAATGTCATGATGTATACTCTGTTACTTCTGCAAGATTTTGGTTCTCAAGTAAATCAAGATGGGCATGTGTTACTTGGATCTTTATTTTTTTCTAAACTTAATTTAAATAAGCAATTACTAGGTTTTCTGAAGTATTCATGGCCTTTGTTTCCACATAATTAATTGTCATGCATGGTTCAGATTCCTTTTATGCAAAATGTGTATGTTTAACCAGGAGTATTTTAGGACATTTGCAAGATGAATGCAAGCTTTTCATGCTTAAATTTATCATTGATAAGTAAGTTATGGAGGCTCATGCTGTGAATGAGAAAATTAGGTATGTCTGTATAGGATCAGATAATACTGATATTTGTAACTAACAATTATATAACCTGACAACAACTATTCATGCAGTACAAATATCCATAATGCTAGATACCTTCAACAGTACTTCACTAGAAATTCTTGGCAGAAATTATCCTTAAGGGAAAGAAAAAACAAAACATGAAATCTTTCAAATACTTCCCTCCTAGTAACATACAGGTTTTGAGTGGGGCTTGAGGGAAACAGGGACAATAATGAAGTTATAGGTTTCTTTATCATGACTGTTTGTCCTCTTAAAAAAAAAAAAAAAAAAAGAAAAAAAATGAAATGAGTCCTCTTGCCTTAGGTCCTGTACCTCTCACTGACAGATGAGAAAGCTGAGGTTACTCAAAAATATGAGTCATTTAAGTGTAGGTGAAGCAGAAATAAGAAAATAGCTCCATATAACAATGGAACTGAAACATTTGTCAGTTTGTTCTCTAGTTTCCAGAGGGTACAATTTGCCACTTCAGTTCTAAGCTAGTATAATTGAAATGGATAGAATCATACTGGTAAAAATAGTAATGACTGTATTGTCAATTATAGGCAGTCTTCTTAAAACCTCTTCAACTGTGAAAGTGATCTTTGAGAAAACTGTGCCTATGTTGTCTATTACATTTGAAAAGATATTTGCCAAAAAGGAAAACACAAGAAAAAAATTATAAAAGGATTTCTGTCTTCAGGGCTCATTTAAAAAATGAGAGAGGCTTTTCATTATTGTATGTCTTATGCAAAAATATGCTAAGTAATTTAGGTAGTGCTGATAATTTGGCAGCTGTGTGATATTTGATACCCACTGTACCTGAATGCTAGGACTGACATTTGAAATTCAATTTCAATTCAATTTTTAATTTCAATGGAATTTAATGAATGTCCAGAATGTTGATTTTATATATCCTTAATGCATCTTTAAAAATTATCCAAGATACAAAGTAGTGGAAGACTGGTGCAATTTTTAGAAAGTGAAATAGATCACATACATTTTCATACTGAAATAGAAGAAAAAAACATACAATTATTTGGTAGTCAAGTATAAGATACACACAGTCAGTTGCCTTGTTTTGACGATGTTTCACATTCTTTTGCTATTTCAATTAATATTACATAACTTCTCATGCTCAGCATCCAAAATAAACAAGTATACAAGGTAAAATTAAATGGACTATTGCAGCATGCCTGGGTGAACTTCGAATTCCTTTATAGTTGTGGTACTGAAGCCTTTGCACCAAAATCCTCAGAGTGGAGTCACTAGATATGCCACAAGATGCCTGTCTAAGAGAATACCTTGAGCATGAGGACATGCTGAGGAGGTGATAAGCTATGAGGTGGAGGTCAGATGACCCTTATCTTTGTAATCAGCTAGGTGCAAGAGGGAGTGATGCTAAAGATATCACAGTCTAGTTCAGTCCTTCTGCAAGACTCATAATCTTTGTAAATCTCTCTCTTTCTTGTTCTCTGCATCCCACTTATACATATAAATTGGCTGTCCCTCCCTTCCCCCTCCCTTTATGTTGGCAAAATGTTTTTAGGTGGGTCATTCAGAAATTTAACCCGAGGGCCCACAATTGGAAATTAGAGAGTAGTGAAGCCAAGCAGCTGAGATCTCTGTCTGGGGATGCAGGCATTGAGAGGGAAATTGGGAAAAAGACAGACATTCTCAGTCTCTGGATAAAACTCCTGTCAGGTGTGAGGGGAAGGTATCTTTTCAAGAACGATCTGTAAGGGCACTTAGGCAAGTGGGACACCATAGAGAAAGGCATCCACTACCTGAAAGAATCAGCTGTGCTGAAGGTACACTATAGGGATTCAAATAATGAGGCTTCTATAAATCCAGATTACATCCTCTGTACACGATACATGTGGCATACATTTCTACAGAGCGCACCATCATAGAATCATAGAATCATAGAATCAACCAGGTTGAAAGAGACCTCAGAGATGATCGAGTCCAAACCTACCATTGTTACTAGAACTTGCCACACTGCTGGGTCATGTTCAGCTTTCTATCTATCCAAGCCCCCAGGTCCCTTTCTGCCTGACTACTCTCTAGCCACTCTATCCCCAACCTGTAGTGCTGCATGGGATTGTTATGGCCAAAGTGCAGGACCAACACTTGGCCTTGTTAAACGTCATCCTATTGGAATCAGCCCATCTCTCCAGCCTATCCATTGGCAATGATGGCATGGAAAGAAGGAGAACATACAGTGGGTGATCTAATTATCCAACTCAGACAATACCAAGATGATGTCTTTCCTTCCTCCCTATGGGCCTGTGCCTGTGCTGTGTAGAAACTAAGGGCTTCCAGCAATTATAAAAGGACCACTGACAATTCAAAGAGGACCACCAGCAACTTAAGGAGGAAATGTTCTATGCCTCACCAGTGCAGACCATAGTCTTTGCTACTAAGGGTAAGCATCCTGCAGATTGAGAGAGAGAGTACATGACACCCTGTGGTTTTTCCAGTTTGATCATGGAGGAGATATGAAGAAGTGGGATGGAAAGTCCACCTCTGCCCTTAGCAGCACAGGTACAAGAGCTGAAATGAAAAGAATCACTGCAAGAAATCTGTCAAGGATGAGTGCTGCTCCAGTTTCCAGTGGGCAAGTCCTCAGATAGAATGGAATAGCTGATTTTGCTTCTGATCCTCTGAAGGTCCCTACCTTCAGTTCATTTCTGCAAGCCCTGAGCAACACATACCATAGGCAGGACTAGAGGAGCCCTGCCTCCAGCCAGGTGGTGGAGAGGGCAATCAGATCGATTGGACTATGTAGATCCAATGGCCTGGCACTTCAGTTGACCCCAGGGCACAATGTACCCTGATGCCATCAAGTTATAGTGAGGCAGAATTTGTCTGTATTTCTGGGATAACAGGGGGATCCCAACAGCTGACTGTATGGAAGCTGAAGTAGGCCTTCCTGGGAACAAATTGCAAAAACATCCCATTGTGACTGGCCCAGAGGATCTGTGCATCCTTGGCATAGATTATGTCAGGAGAAGGCATTTCAAGGACCCAAAAGTGTATTGTTGGGCTTTTGGGAGAGCTGCTGTGGAAATAGAGGAAATTATAAAACTGGATACCTTGCCTGGTCTCTAGAAGGACCCTTGTGCTGTGAAACTGCTGATGGTTGAAGAACAACAGGTCCCAATCGCTACCACAACAGTGCATTATCAGCAATACCGCACCAACCAAGAATCCATGTTCCCTATCCGTAAGATAATTCATGACCTAGAGAGTCAGGATGACGTCAGCAAGGTTCAGTCACCCCTCAATAGCCTTATATGGCCAGCGTGCAAGTCCAGTGCAGAGTGGAGATTAATAGTAGACTATTGTGGCCTGATAAAGCTCTCAGTGCTGCTGTTCTGGGCGTGCTGGGCCTTCAGTACTAACTGGAGTCATAGGTAGCAAAGTGGCATGCCACCATGGACATTGCCGATGTGTTTTTCTCCATTCCTTTGGCAGCAGAGTGCAGGTCACAGTTTGCTTTCACCTGGAGGGGCATCCAGTACCCCGGAACAGGCTGCCCCCGGGGTGGAAACACAGCCTCACTATTTCCCGTGGCCTGATCCAGACTGCACTGGAAAAGCATGAGGCTGCAGAACTCCTGCAGTACATTGATGACATCGTTGTGTGGGACAACACAGCAGAGGAAGTCTTTGAGAAAGGAGAGAGGATACTCCAAATTCTTCTGAAAGCTGGTTTTCGACAAAGCAGAGTAAGGTCAAGGGACCTGACCAGGATATTCAGTTTTTAGAAATAAAGTGTCAAGACGGATATCATCAGATCCCAACATATGTAGTCAACAAAATAGCAGCTATGTCCCCAACAAGCAGTAACAAGAAAACACAAAGTTTCCTAGGTGCAATTGGGTTTTGGAGAATGCATAGCCCAGACTACAGTCAGATTGTCAGCCCTCTCTACCAAGTGACCTGGAAGAGGAACACTTTAAAGTGGGGCCCTAAACAACAACAGACTTTTGAAAAAATTAAATAGGAGATTGTTTATGCAGTAGCCCTTTGACCAGTCTAGACAGGACAAGATGTGAAAAACATGCTGTAGATGTCAACTGGGCTTAATGGTCCTTCCTGGAGTCTCTGGCAAATAACACCAGGGGAGATTTGAGGATGACTCCTGGGGTCCTGGAATTGGGGATACAAAGGAACCCAGATGTGGTACACCCCAAACAAAAAGGAAATACTGGCAACTAAAAAAGGGGTTTCAGCTGCTTCAGAAGTGGTTGGTACTGAAGTACAGCTCCTCCTGGCACCCTGACTGCCAGTGTTGGGCTCAATGTTCAAAGGGAATGTCCCTTCTGCACATCATACCACTGATCCTACATGGAATAAGTGGATTGTGATGATCACACAGCAAGCTTGAATAGGAAAACCCAATTGCCATAGGATCTTGGAATTCATCACCAACTGGCCTGAAGGTGAAAACTTTGGACTATCATCAGAGGAAGAGGAGGAGAAAGTGACATATGCTGAGGAGGCCCCTCCATATAATCAGTTGCCAGAGAAGAAAAAGCGATTCTCTTCTCTGACAGTTCATGCTGTATTGTAGGGATACATCAGAAATGGAAATCTGATGTACAGAGACCTCTGTGGCAAGTCACAGAAGCAATTGAGGGACAAGGTGGATCAAGTCAGGTTGCAGAGCTGAAAGCTATCCAGCCAGCTTTAGGTATTGCAGATTGGGAGGAATGCCCAGTGCTCTAGCTCTACACTGACTCATGGATGGTAGCAAATGCTCTGTGGGGGTGGCTAGAAAGATGGAAAAAAGACCAATTGGCAGTGCAGAGGAAAACCTATCTGGGCTGCTGAATTGTGGCAGGACATCGCTGCCCAGTTAGAGAAGCTGGTTGTAAAAGTACATCATGCAGATGTACATGTACCCAAGAGTCAGACTACAGAAGAACATTACAACAACAGACAGGTGGATCAGACTGTCAAGACTAAAGTGTCTCAGGTGGATCTGGACTGGCAATGTAAGGGTGAACTGTTTTTGGCTCACTGGGACAGTGGATGGAATATAAGTATGGGGAAGCCTGACAGATTGATTGCATCACACTCCCACAAACCCACCAAGGCAAATGCTACATGCTCATCATGGTAGAAGTAACCACTGGATTCCTGGAGGTGTACCCTGTGCTTCATGCCACTGCCCCGAACACCATCTTGGGCCTCAAAAAGCAAGTTCTGTGGTGACATGGCACCCCAGAAAGAACTGAGTCAGGCAACGGGACTTATGTCGGAAATAGCCTCATAGACACCTGGGCCAAAGAACATAGTATTGAGTGGTTGTATCATATTCCCTACCATGCACCAGCCTCTGGGAAAATTGAGTGGTAAAGTGGATTGTTAAAAACCACATTGAAGGCCATGAGTGGCAGAAACTTCAAACATTGTGATCTACATTTAGTGAAGGCCACCTGGTAAGTTAGCACTAGAGCTGGCCCTGCCCATCAAAGCATTCAGGTACCATAGAAGAGAATAAAGTCACTGTGATGCATCTGAGGAATATGCTAGGGAAGATGGTCTGGATTAGTCCTGCCTAAAGCAAAGGCAAACCCATCCATGCTCAAGGTCCTGGCTATATTTGGTGGATAATGCAGCAGGATGGGGAAGTGCAGTGTGTACCTCAAGGGGATTTGACTTTTGAATGAGAATAGTCAGTAATGTTAAACTGCATAATACTGGTTGCTTAATGATACTGTCACTGTATGCTGTAACCCCCATGAACTGTTCCAGATACACCTATCATGAGTTCCTTCCTGATGCAGCTTGCAGCAACCTGACAGCACGCCAGCCCTCCTGCCCTGAAAGACGCTTAGGATGGCTAGAACCCAGAGCCATGGGCTGAATGAACTCCACAGATGTTTTGGAGGGTGTGCTGTTTTGGGCTGAAGTAGAGTTAACTTTCTGCACAGTGGCTAGTATGGGACTGTGCTTAGGATTTGTGCAGAGCACAGGGCTCATAATGTAGTGATGCTTTCGCTGCTACTTAGCAGAGCTTATACAGAGCCAAGGCCTTTGCTGCTTTCCGTACTGCCACGCTGGCAAGGAAGTTAGGGGTGCATGGGAGACTGGGAGGAGACACAACTGGGAGACATGACCCAAACTGACCAAAGGGAAATTCCATAACATATGACATCATGCTCAGCATATAAAGTGGGAGGAAGAAGGAGGAAGGGGAGACATTTGGATTGATGGTGTTTGTCTTCCCAAGGAACTGTTACACATCATGCAGCCCTGCTCTCCTGGAGATGGCTGAACACCTCCTACCTGTGGGAAGCAGTGAATTAATTCCTTGTTTTGCTTGTGTGTGGCTTTTGCTTTCCCTATTAACCTCTATATCTCAACCCATGAGTTTTCTAGCTTTCACCCTTCCCATTCTCCCCCTGATCCCACTGGTGGGCAGTGAGCGAGTGGCTGCGTGGTAGTTGGGTGGCTAGCTAGAGTTAAACCACAACTGAGAGACACCTATTAAGTAAGGGAATGACCACCAT
>NW_008684150.1:0-36752 GCF_000695815.1 Acanthisitta chloris
TCCCCGCACCGCCCCTGCTCCCCGCACTGTCACTGCTCCCCGCACTGCCCGTGCTCCCCGCAGCGCGGGGCAGCTCCGCGCACTGCCCCTGCTCTGGCACAGCCTGGCTCTGTGCCCCTACGTCTCTCCTACAGCACTTCGAGAGGGCAGGGGTGGGTTGGGGATGCTTTAATCACCAGTTTTGGTGTCTGCTTTCTTTTTCTATTCGAAGAACAGTCCTTCCTTTTCTCTTGTTTTGCCTTTTTCTCTGTTGTTTCCGTGGCCTTTTCCCATAGAAGCAAGGGAATGGGAAACAACAGTAGACAAGCAGAAAAAAATCGTGGATAAAGTTGTGCCTGGGACAGTTGCAGATGGGAGCCTGAGAGCTGCTTTCTGAGACAGACCAGCCAGCAAGTGCCCCAGGAGCACGTGCCAAGGACGAGGAGGGCAAAAATTATCATCAGGCTTATTCCTTAACACATGGCCAAAGTATCCAACATCTCTCCTTCCAATAATTTCAATACAGGACTAGTTGTGACTGGGAACTTGAAGAACAGAATTTTAAAAAATCACCCCACAGTCAGTATTCAAAGACCTTTGATAATTATTTGCAAGAGCTAATGGAAAGTGGGAACAGTGACAGAAATAGGTCAGCACTAAAGAGACATCTCAAGGGGGAGCAGAGGGAAAGACCCAGGAATCTGCTGTCCAGGAAGCCTCACTCCAGCTCTAATAGACTATAAAATGAATTATTAGTTAATTTGCAGCCATCTAAAAATAATAAGGTGATAATGGCAGGTAATGTGAGTTGTGAAATACAAATCAGTGAGGAAGATGTACCCTAGGTGGATGAGGTTCAGGTCATGGAATTCTTAAGCAGCCTGCATGTATATAAGTCCATTGGCCCTGATGGGATGTACCTACAGGCATTGAGGGAGCTGGGAGATGCCATTGCAAGGTCAATCTCCATCATGGCAACTAGGAGAAGTGCCCAAGGACTGGAGGAAATCACATATTACTGGGGAAGTACAGGCTGGTCAGCTTCACCTCAATCCCTGGGAAGGTGATGGATCAGCTAATCCAGGAAACCATCTTCAGGTACACCAAGGAAATCATCTGTAGGAGTCAGCATGGCTCAACCAAGGGGAAGTCATGCTTGATCAACTTGATAGACTTCCATGATGAAGCGATAGGCTTGGTAGATGAGGGGAGGACAGTGGATATTGTCTACCTGGACTTCAGTGAGGTCTTTGACAGTGTCTCCTGTGAGATCCTCACAGCAAAGCTGTTGATATGTGGGTTGGATAAGTACATGGTGAGGTGGATTGAAAAGTGGCTGAACAGTTGGGCCTAGAAGGTGGGGACCAGTGGCACATTCTAGTTGGAGGCCATTAATTAGTGCTGCTCAACAGTCCCTTAATAATCTGGATGATAGGGTGAACTGTACCCTCAACACATTTGCAGACAACCCTAAGCTCAGAGTGGCTGATAGACCAGAGCGTGTTGCTGCCATCCAGAGGAGCCTTGACAGGCTAGAGAAATGGGCTGACAGGTACCTCATGAAGTTCAACAAGGAGGAGTGCAAACTCCTGGAGCTGTGGACAAAAATTCCATACACCAGTACAAGCTGGAAGTACCCAGCTGGAAATCAACTTGACAGGAATTTGGGGTCCTGGTGGACACCAAGTCCACCCATGGGCCAGCAATGGGCCTTTGTGGCTAAGAAGATCAGTGCTATCCTGGGATGCATTAGACAGAGCATTACCACCAGGTCAAGGGAGGCAATCCTGCCCCTCTGCTCAGCACTGGTGAGACCACATGTGGAATGCTGTGCCCAGTTCTGGGTTCCTCAGTACATGAGAGATGTGGACATACTGGAGAAAGTCCATTGGGGGGGCCACAAAGATGATTTAGGGACTGGAGCATTTCTCCTGTGATAAAACTGGGACTCTTTGGCCTAGAGAAGAGACACCTCAGTGTGGATCTCATCAATGTTTATAAACACCTGAAGGGAGGGTACATAGATGATGGAGACAGGCTCTTCTTGGTGGTGCCCAGTGACAGGACAGAGGTGATGGGCACAAACTGACACACAGGAGGTTCCCTCTGGACCAGAGAAGTGGTGTCTGCCCCAACCCTGGCAGTGTTCAAGACCAGGCTGGATAAGGCCTTGAGCATCCTGGTCTAGTGGGGAGGTGACCCTGCCCATGGCAGGGGGTTTGTGACTAGATGATTTGTAAGGTCCATTCCAACCCCTAAAATTCTATGATTCTATGGACATCAGGAAGCACTTTTTTGCTGTGAGTGTGATCAAGCACAGGCACAGGTTGCCCAGAAAGGTTGTATAGTCTCCTTTCTTGGAGATACCCAAAAGCTCCTGGGCAGGCTGTTCTAGGTGGCCCTGTGCTACCAGGGGCTTGGACCAGATGACCTTCAGAGGTCCTTTCCAACCTCAACCCTTCTGTGAGTCTGTGAATTTTCTCCTGACAGGGTGGTTGGTTGGCAGGTCTGTTGGGAAGCCATCCAGGTGACCGCACAGGGTATCACAATGTCTGCTGAGAAGCTGGGTGCAAGGGAGGGAAAGGCAACAGAGAAAACATACCCATGAGGTGACTGTGCCACTCACTGGGCACTGCTCAAACCCCTTGCTGGGAAATCAGGGAGGCTTGCCATAAAGACCTCAGAGGGGGCTATCCTGGGCCCCACTCAGTTTGGTCTCCCAATGGCAGAGGAAATAAATCTGCACATGTCCTTGTTGGAGGTGGTTTTCCAGCATGGTGTGGAGCGGCTTGGATTCAAACTGGTCTCCCCACATTGCAGCAACTCCCCAAGCTCAACCTGCTGAAATTCAATGAAGATAAACCCAATCATGTGCACTGGGGCAGGTGAGCCCTGGCACACAAATCCCACTGCAGGGGACTCACTGTGGAGGCAGGAGCACTCTGGGAAGGGACCTGCGGTAGAAGTGCAGCCATGGGGATGTCAGTCAGCAGTGCAGCACTCCTGCAAACAAGGAAATTTTAATCAGAAGAGCGGGGCATGAATGTGCTGGATTTGAGGAGAGTTAATTTTCTTCACACTGGCTGATATGGGGCTGTGTTTTGGATTTGTGCTGGAAACAGTGTTGATACCACAGGGATGTTTTCCTTATTGCTGAGCAGTGCTTGCACAGAGCCAAGGCCTTAGGTGCCTCTCACCTCAGTCCACCAGCGAGTGGGCTGGGTGTGCATGGGGAGTTGGGAGGGGACATAGCTGGGACAGCTGCTCCCAGCTAACCAAAGGGATATCCCATACCACATGGCATCATGCTCAGCATATAAAGTTTCAGGAAGAAGGAGAAAGCAGGGGACGTTTGGAGTGATGGCACTTGTGTTCCCATCACACGTGACAGAGCCTGGATTTCCTGGAGATGGCTGAACACCTGCCGGCCTGTGGGAAGTGGTGAATGAATTCCTTGTTTTGCTCTGCTTGCATATGTGGCTTTCCCTTTTCTCATTTTCCCTTCTGATTCTCTCCCTCATCCCAGTGGGGGAGAGTGAGCAAGTTGCTGCGTGGGGCTGAGTTGCTGACTGGGGTTAAATCACAAGAAGGAGACAGAGGGTGAGGAGGAGGAGGCTGTGCCAGGGGGACCAGAGGGACTAAAGGCTCTGTATTTCAGCTCTGTGTTTTGAGCTGAATTTGTACAAATGGAGTATGAAGACAATAAATGAAAGGAAGAAGCCTGTGAAAGGTGGAGAAGGAGCAGTTTTCAAGGCAGTGCTCTGTGTGCTCCCACAGTGTCATTCTGTGGCTGTGTAAAATGAAGACAGCACTTTAAAAACTGCAGCACTGCCCTTTCCTTCGTGTTGCACTTCACATTTTCAGCTCTGCTCTGTTCATGCTCTCCATTGGGGTTTGTCAGGCTTCAGCAAGTCTGCAGTTGCTGAAGCAGACTGACGTACGTGATGGCAGGTAGTCACCCACACGTGTGTGTATGTACTATATTTGTTGGTACTGTGGTGTTTAAGTTTGCAAAGCACAGTGCTGATATTAACCAGCCAGTCCAAGGGGCTTGTGTCCCACTGCATTCATGATAAAGCATGATGGCTGCGTATCACCTGGCATTTATATGTTGGAGTTTTACATGAGCAGCTTTTATTTTATTGAGACACACTTTTACTGGAGTCCTTGCAGCTGAGTGCTAATCAGAGTGCAGGAGAGGAGAGATGAACATCCCAAAAGATATTTATAGATCTGTGCTCCCAGTCCTTTGCTCTTCACTATGAAAGCAATTCTACAAAAGGATTATTTTGACTGGCTGTTCAAGATTCCAGAGGAGGAGATTAATGTGCAGGAAGCCTCGCAGTGCAAGTGGAAAAGCTCGCTGGCTTTGCACATTTTCATGAGCTTCATGGCTCAGTCTGTCAAGGTTATCTTCCTCAGACAGGACGATGTGGATGTCAAACAGCAATGCAGCAGGCAAAAGGGCTGGGGTCTGACAGCAGCTGCTGAAGCACAGAATTACCTGTGCCTGAAGAGGTCTGACCACAGCTGGGGATTATAGACAATGCAGGCACTGTTCCCCAGGTTGTGTGTCCCTCCTCCCCATTCCCCCCCTTTTTTTTGCCTACTTGAGAAAATCCCCTATTTCAAATGGCCAGTTGAGATATGATAGAGGTGTCTTGCACCAATCTTTCTCCCGGGTAGGCAGGGTTTCCCAGTGGTGCTAACTTTGCCTGATCCAGATGATGATCTTGTGTGTATGTTTGGGGCTCAGGGAGAGGGAACAATTTAATGTGCAGATAAGGCAGAAGCTGTTTGAAGAGTCATTATAGTTCCATCTTAGTCCTCCCTTGCCAAGGCAATTTCCCAAATTGCAAAAATATTGCGAGAACCTCCTTTTATCCTGCAGCTATTTCAGTGCCAAGGGATATGAAAAGGTAATATTCCTACTCACAAGGCATTTCTGCTCTGGCTATGTAACAGTGTTGCCTTGCCATGGTAAAGGGACAGGACTACTTCTTCCACGTCTCCCATAACATACTGATTTCTAGTGCTTTTCCTCAATCAGAACCCTCAGAGTGATATTGCACTTAAAAACAAACAAACAGAAAACCAAAACAAACCAAAACCAAAACAAAACAAAGCCTCAAACAAACAAAACCCAAAAACGACCAACCAAAAATGATTTAAAAAAACCCCAAAACAGCCCAAACCAAAACTGAAAACCCCTTGCATTTCCTATTTTGAGGCAGTCATACCAAACTGATTCTTGCTGGCAAAGCTTTTTTCTCCCTGCACACACAGAAATCTTAGCAAGCCCTGGAGTTGATGTCATGGGGTTTTTGTTGCAGACACAAGGGTGACACCCAGTTTTCCTCCATGCATACATCCAGGATGGCTTTAGAACAAACCTTGGCAAGAAGGGGTGATAGGCTGGGTTTCCAGCAAAGCATCAGTGATGCCAACCCCCAAAATGCCAAAGTGTCCTAGGATGCCAAGAGGTGCCTGGGGATAGGTGGATTTCAGACGAGCATAGCAGAAGAGCAAAGCACAGAGGAGGGTGTGGTGAGAGGCATTGAGCAGGAGCAAAGCAAGGAGCTGAAAAACAAAGAGCAGGACAAGGAGAAAGCAAAGGCATCAAACAGCTCAGCTCTTGTGACCTGGCCAGCACATAGAGTGAAGTCCAGGAGTTTGGGTCAGCCAGCTGGAAAGCCTGCTGGCATAAACTCCTGGTATGCTGTGAGTGTTTTCACATTATGACAGCTTCAAACCTCAACAGCCTGATTACTACCCCATTTTACATGAGACTCCTGCCGAAAAGAACCCACCTTTTGGATGTCTTTGATAGAAGGGAAGCTATTTTTTTTCATGCAAAGTCGTAGCAGGTTCATGTGCTTGTGCTGCCACTTGTAAATCAAAAGCAAGCTGCAAGCTGTCTGGTAGGTTTGCACCGGTGTAAAACCAGCAGAAGACAGAGAAGGCTCAGTCCCTGCTGCAGGAGCATGACCGGGAGTTGTCCCACCACAGATGCCCTGAGGACCTGTGCTGTCTCCTTCTCCCTCTCCTGTCAGCAGCTCCCTCCTGTCTGCTCATGTCTATGCACAGCTCTTCTTCTTTGTGGTCATAACACTGATCTCTGCTTAGACAATCTTCTTCTTTTGACTTAATTCCACAGCTGCTTTTAGGTGATGTTTTTTTCTTCTCAGAAGATAAGTAGGTGCTTAGCATTAAATACCGTCCCTAAATACCAGCTACAATCCTGTGCTCAATAGACCACAAAACATAAACTTTGATGTTCAAGTAAGAAAAGAGCAGTTTCTAGGGGAAAAAGGAGAACTTCAGTCTGAATAAAAGCATTCTCAAAGAGCTATTGTGCTTTTCTTTTTGTTCTTGGATTTGTTTTGGTTTTTTTCCTAAAGCAAATTTGGCAAGAGTTAAAAATCTGAAGAAAATATCAGAAGCCAAATCTAAACCTATTTATGGCCTTGCTTCTCACACAGTTGTGTTTGTGTGGACTGTAGGGAAGGTATCCCAGAAAAACAACCTTTTTCTATTAAGATAACAGTAAGTCACAGCTCACAATGTGAACTCTTGCCAGTTCATTTCTGTATATTTGCTTGTACCCAAAGTACCTGAGAGATTTCCATATTTAATAGTAAAGATTATAAAAAATTTGCATGATAGAAAAACTGGATAAAAACACCATTGTAGGTAAATGTGTTCCCATTGAACAAGATGGATTTTGCAGCTTGGCGCCTGCTGGGAACTCCTACGTGATGATGTCCCCATCCAGAGAGAGGCAACCAATTGTCTGGCCATGGATGCTATGCAGCACTCAGACCTCTTAAGTAGCACATGGTGGAGTAGAGAGAGACAGAGAGATGGGGGAAAAGTTGTTCAGGGCTCAGTCCAGGGGAAATAGTACTTTTTATTCATTTCCTACTAAAGGTAAGCATGTTTCATAAGGCTTTTCCCCATCACAATATAGGCAAAAGGGAACAGAGTAGTTAGGGTCAACAAGTGATGTGCACTTTGGATGAGGATGCTTTCCAGCAATCTGACAGAAGCTTTCTGCAGCCATCTGTATTGAGTTTTCATGGCAAGGTTTTGGTAGGGGAGGGCTACAGGGGTGGTTTCTGGGAATCTGACAGAAGCTTCCCCCATGTCCAACAGTCCCAATGCCAGCCAGCTCCAAGCAGGCCTACTGCTGGTCAAGGTTGAGCCCACCAGTGGTAGTGCGTCTAGGATAAGATTAAAGAGGGGGAAAAAGTCATTGCACAGAAGAAAATTGGTGTTGGAGAGAGGAGTGAGAATATGTGAAAACAGCAGCTCTGCAAACATCAAGGTCAGTGAAGAAGTAGGGGGAGGAGATGCTTCAGGTGCCAGAGGATGTCCAAAGGAGGCTGTGACCCTTTGGGAAGCTCACACTGGAGCAGGTTTGCTGGCAGGACCTGTGACCCCACAGGAGACCCGTGCTGGAGCAGTTCATGAAGAACCACAGCCCGTGGGAAGGACTCTTATTGGATAAATTCATGGAGGAGTGATTCCTGTGGGAAGGACCCCACACTGGAGCAATGGAGGAGTATGAGGATTCATCCCCCTGAAGAAGAAGTGGTAGAGGCAATATGTGATGAACTGACTGTAATCCTCATTCCTCATCTCCCTGTTGCGCTGGGGGAAGGAGGGAGAGAAATTGCAAATTAAGTTATATCTGGGAAGAAGGGATGGGGGAAAGGTATTTAAAGATATAGTTTTATTTCTCATTATCCTACTCTGATTTCATTGGCAATAAATTAAATTAATTGCCCCAAGTGTAATGGGCTTCAAGCACTAAAACTGGAGTACAGCTGTGTAGTCTGTGCCTATAAAATACTGAATGCTCATAGCTGTCACTGACTTTCATGGAGTTATTTGTAGTAGGAAGGATGCAGGATGCATGCCTGGTAATGAAAGATGTATTTCTGTGCTCATCTGCAATGCTCACAGCATTAGTGTACTGCCTCTTTCAATAAGGTAGATGGATCAAGAGCTTTTGCTTGTGACCTAGAGACCTGGGGTCTCCTTACTGGTGAGGCTGATGGAGATGTGGCCAGGGAGGGCACACGTCTGAGAGCAGCAGTGTTACTGAGGCTCACCGACATTATTTCTCCTTCCAGCTACTTGTGGACTAGTCAGGCACTTGCCAACAATGTCATGATAGCCTGGCTGGTTTCTTCCAGCCTTCTGCTGTTCCACACAGCTAGCCAAATGCTGAGACATACTTCTGATATCAAGGTTTCTATTTTGCTCCTGTGTAAGAAGGGCAATAGACACCTTTTCATGTTATATGTCTTCTTAGATCACAGATACAATCTCTTGTTTCTCCGTGCATCATCTGTACCTGATGAGTGAGAGAGCCTGTGGTTGTGTTGGTCTGACAGGCATCAGAGATCAGGGTGCTGCCTATCTTCTGTGAAGCCGTAGGAAGTGCTTCATGATTCAAGATAAGACCTTCACTTCCCCTTTCTGAGCTCATAGGGCTGATTTGCCACCGAGGCTGCAACATCTACCCTGACAGCCTGCTTAGAAAATGGACCATGAGACCCTGGGAAGTGTTGTCCTGCTTGCCATTGTCACCTTGATAAGTGTTGTCCAAAACGGTAAGACAAAAAGCATTTATTTAGGGGCTAAAAGGGAGCTGGGGAAAGTTCAGGACGATGTACGCTGAGCTGATATTTGGATAGATAATCTCTGGTTATAAGTGCATGTGTGCTTAGGCGTGGCTTTGGCTTTAGAAATGGTCTGCCAAGCATGGAATTTTGTGTGCCATTGTGGCAGTGTCCTGTCAGTTGCATGATCCTACTCTGCAATATTCTAGAGTTAGCTTTTTATACACAGGAGAGCTAATGAAAGGACCTGTGGCAATATGCATTTTGATCTGATGACTGGGACCTCCTTTCCTGGCCTAAGTCCCTAATGTGGTCTGCCAGGGCTGCTCTCAAGCCAGTTCTCCTGCTTTGCTGCATCTCCCAGTCCCACAGTGTAACTAATCTCAATTAACTGTTGTCCTAAGAACACTGCACATTTGCTGCAATGGTGAAGTTTCCTTTTCTAGCTCTTATCCAGACTTCCTATAGCCTCTACTATTCTTCAGGATTTTTTAAACAAAACAAGTTTCTCTCCTGTGCAAATTTTATTTTAACTTGATCATCATGTCTTACAAATACTTAATTATTTTAGCAGGAAATTCTGCCCAGAATACAAAGAAAGGAGTGAATTTTGCCCCAGCTGCACTGAGTTTGCCCTCATTCAAGGAGAATCAGCAGTGGGATGGGAGGCTGGTGCAAATGCCAGAAATCCTCTGCGAGGGCTTCTTGTTATGAATGAGAGATTCCCACTGAGCATAAACTCCATATTCAGTCCTAGGAAATGGGCTATTCTTAGGCTGCTGCAGAGAGGGGAAGTGGTGGGAGCCTCAGCATAAGCCTAGCTGCCAGAGACCAAACAAAAAAAGGACATGCAGGCTGGTTTAGTTTTGACATAGGCAAAAAATACCACCTTGTTTAACCCAATGTTTTTTTCTGGTAAATGCACAGCATGTGACATCACCAGAATATGGCACGTTGAGACCAGAGCATGTATTGTAATTAAGAAAATGTGTCAAATATACATTTCTTGCCATTTAATTGCATGAGTTTATATACAGGGTTTTTTCCTCTCACTCAGACATGTCATCCCAACATACACTTTTATCTCATGGAAATCTGTCTGTGAGATTATTGACCCAAATGCTACAAAGGGGAAGCAGAACACTTGGCAGAGGACTTAGTGTGCCAAGCATGAGAGGCAGACAGCCCTAAACCATAATTTCAGGCCTTGCACCATCTGATTTCTTCTTCCTAGGCTTTCTATCTAGAAAGACCAGACCTGATAAGCAGTCCTGCAATCAATGCAATAGCTAAGGCAGAAGAAATGCTTGTCAAGGGATGTCAGTTGTACTGAACTCTTCCTATGGCTCTTGTTCAGCAAAGCACTTGGGCATCTGCTTGACTGTACGTGAAGTCAGTACCATGTAAATTTGTGATTATATGCTTTTCTGCATCTGGTGCAGGATTAGAAAACCGTTCAGGTGAATTTTGTTATTCCTAAAGATGGAGGTGGGCTGTGGTGCGGTCCCAGTCTCATGTCCATTTATTGTCACCTTGTTCATGTTGGAAATCTCCATATGCTACAGAATGACTTGTGTGGCCAGATGCAGCTGATTCACACATGCAGCTTTAGGCTTTGTTCTTTCCTCAGAGAGATGTTGCAATCCAGCAGCTTCCAGAGAAAATTGGTAGTCATCACTGAGCAGATCGGGATGGAGGAAGCAAGATGAAGTTGACAGAAAAAAGGGGCACGTTTGCCAGCACTGGCTAGTCTCAATCATAAGCTCATGGTTTCTATTGACATGGACTTGTGAAACAACCAGGTTTGGATTGAACTCTTGCACATTAACTTGACCAGAGTGGGATTGCAGTGGATCAGGCTCAGGGCAGCCTATGCAGCCCTTGGAGCCTCAGGGCATCATCTCCTGGAGCAGCTGATCTGAATTAAATCTCTCAGCTCCAGCCGTGCTCCACTCACTCATCTCATGAGTGCTTGTGAAACCACCCTCTTGCCTCTCGGTGTGGAGGAACCTCTCTGTAGCAGCATGCTGGCATTTGGGAAGTGACAGCACCTACTGCAGCAGAGGGGAGACAAATAGCTTACTTGGTTTTCTCTGAAGCTGTGGTGTCTTCTAGTGATTTCACATACATGCTAAAAAAAAAGGAGAAGGTATGCTACATATCCCAGTGAGCTCATACAGTCCCAGACCTGCAGGAAGTGGTTTCTCATCACTGCAGCTTTGCACTGGACAAAAAAAAATTCTGACCAACCTAGTCCTCTTCAATTAGGTCCTCTTAGTTGCTGTAGACAGGTTAACAGCCTGGCCTGGGGCAGATGGAGATGCTGAGATCTCTTGGTGGCTGTGCCACTGAATGGTGTCTGCTCTGGGTCCTGCAGGAGCCAGCCAGTGCACTGTGCTGGTGGCAGTGCGAGGGTCTGCAGCTTGGCTTGGAGTAGGGATGCTGGCTTAAAGCACTGTGGGTCTTTGTGGGCAAAGACTCTATGTACTCAGGGAATCACACAATATTGGAAAGTGGAAAACTTAGTAGCTTTTAGTTAAGTCAATGGAAATACAAAAGACCTACTTACAGCGTCAGTGAGGGGAAAATAAAAGAGGCTACTCTTCAGATTGCAGGGATGAAATCCTGCAGCTTATTTAGCTACACTTTTATTGTTAGAATCATGTATTTCCTGATGGGTTATCTTTTATGTGTGTATTTGGCTAATATTCTAAGCTATATAGTGATTTGGATACACTGAAATGGGGTGCACGATGACACAAAGCTTACAGCTTGTAGCCTGCCAGAGCTTTCTCTGATGTATTTAGACACATGATTGATGGTCTCTGGTTTAGTGTCATCAGATAAAACATGTTTGTCAAGCACATGATACATTATCTTGAGGTGCTGCATTTTTGCAGCAGCTAACCCTGACAAAACTCTGTTGCATAAAAGGAGGACACATACAGATCAGCCCTCAGGACCAAGCTTTCAATGGCCCTTTCTGGGAGAAGAACCAGCCCTGCAGGATGTCCCTGGTTTGGCAAATGGTTTTCACTAAAAGAGAATAGGCTGCCTTGTGTCCCTGCTCTGTTGGAGAGCAAGATTTGGGGTTGGCAGTTCTGACTACAAGGCTTTTTTTCCCACTGAGGGCTCAAAGGAGCGGTCAGGGCAGTGCCTCTGCAGCAGAAGTGCAGGCTGCCAGCAGTGCAGTGCAGGGATCAAGCCGGGCTTGGAGGTGAGAGGTAGCTACCTGTCACATATGGACACGTGGGGACACCTGAAGCAACCCTTGCACGGAGGGTTTGGTTCAGCCAGGGTGACAGAATGAGCACACAGGCCACATCCTGCACCTCCATGCACCTGTGTTCTGTCCTGCCATCTGTCCGGTCTGGATACTCATGAGAACAGAGCTGAGCACACAAGCCCCAGCTTCTATACTGTTTCCAAATTATGTCTCAGATTGAATACTTTGGGTTCTTTTCACAGCTTTTTTTGCTAACAAAGTGGAGCATGAAAGCAAACACTGCAATGGCAAGGGGCTCCAGCGGCAGGGAACCTCCTCCTTCGACCGTGTCTACACTGCCAGGTGAGTAGACAAGACCTGAGGAGCTGGTGAGGGCAGAGTGGGGTTCATCATGCTCTTCATTAGGGTTTAATCCAAACCCTTTCGTGGGCCAGAGCTGGGCTCCAAATGCCCTTAGGTGAAGGCTTTGTATGTAATCCCTTACACTGAGTGTTGTGACAGTGTTTGGACCTGTGGTTCTCCAATATGCTTGCCGGGTGAACCCAGCACTCTTCTGGACACCATGTGCTGCATCTATATAGGTCTTGCAGTTCTTGTGAGCACCATGTCCTTTCATTTGAGGACCAGTTCACCCTTCTGTGCTGGAAGTGTGACACAAGTACAGCCAGAGTCCCAAAGACACTGCAGCTCAAAAGGACAGACAGATACCAGGAGCAGGTCAGCAGCAGAGCTTGTGTGAATCCCTCAGTCCCTGATACCTCCCTTGGCACACAGGTCTCCACTTCTCCACTTCTCTGCCATGTAGAATCATAGAATACTTTGGGTTGGAAGAGGCATTTAAAGTCATCTAGTCCAACCCCTCCATAAGCAGGAATATCTTCAAATGATTATTCAGAGCTCTGTCCCACCTGACATTGAATGTTTCCAGGGATGGGACATCTATCACCTCCCTGGGCAAACCATTCCGGTGTACATTTGTACCTCTTGTCTTTGAGATCTCTTCAGGGAATGCAGAGGGAAAAATTAATTCCAAATCAGAAAAGAACATAAGAGTATTTTTTATTACCCCTGATATACTGTTGATGTGCTTTAAACTGGATGGGATGTCCAAGTGTTGCCCTTCACAGGTGTGCAAGCTCTGCCAAGGGCAGAGTGCTTCCCACCTGGAGAACATTCCCAGCTGAAGGAGGCAGCTGGAAACCATTCCTGTTCCCCTGCAAAGATGCTTGTTAACTCTGTGGCACACTCTTATTTGTGGTGCAATTCTTCTTTTGTTAATTTCATTCAATAACTTGATTAATATGACTCAATTACAACAATTTAAAGCCAATAAAGCACACGGCATCTATCATACATACGCCGTGATCGAACAGGTTAGAAAGAGACAGTGGCTTTCACAGCTGCCAAGCATGTGCATGGGACAGTTTGTTTTCCTCATCAGGCAGGACAAAGGCATGCATTATCTGGGTGAGGGAACAGGGAAGCAGACATGTGGGTGAGGAGCTGCTGTGTTCAGACATGGACACACCAGCCAGCTCCTGACAGGTCAGGAGCCTCCCACCACTGTGGGGTAAAAGCCTACCCTTAATGGCACCAGTGCAGCCCAAATTCACACCCCACCATCCTCTGCTGGTGAAACATGTTGATTTTGTTTCTATTTCTGTGTTCCAATTTGTCTTGTGCCAATTCCTTTCTAGCCAGAACTGTGGACACACATACCCTACATTTCTTGCTGTGCTTTGGTGTGCTGGCCTTCTCTGCAGCCAAGGTAACACTCCCCCCCACCTTTTCAACCTTGCACCACATTCAGCAAGGGACGGTGATCATTTCAGAGGTTACACTTCAAGGACCAACCCTCCTGCAATGGGGCAACCCGTCTCACCCACCTGTCCTGCAGCTACATGTGCCATTTGAGTAGCAGCACACTCCTGGCGTGGCTTATGCCAATAGATGTGTTCTCAGAAGTGATTCAAGATATGCAGGCCAGGGACATTTCCCATACCAGCATTACAAATGAGGTCGCTTTGTTTTGGGTGGAGGGTTTAGTACTTGGTTGTTAGATGTCATATTACTCACTGTTGGGATTGGAAATGGGCTCATTTTATTAAATTGTCAGAGATACCAAGCCTCCCCAGTGCTGAGGGCAAGGCAAGTACTCTGTTTCCCATGCAGAGGTCTCCATCCCAGTTCCAGTGCTTGTCCTATACCCCAAGACTGCAGGTTCCCATTTCCCAGTCAAGCCCAGGTGGCAGATGAGGGCAATATGTACGGTGAGACCCAGACTGGTGTTTGTAATGCCTTGTTTTACACTTTACACAGCTCCTGCTGCCTTTGCTGGCCTGATGTACTTGTTTGTGAGGCAGAAGTACTTTGTGGGCTACCTTGGGGAGAGGACTCAGAGGTAAGGACTTGCAGAGCCTCTTTTCAAAACCTGGAATGTGGCAGCAGCACAGCCAGATGATGCCAATTCTGTGGGCACAGCCTCTGGCTTGTGGTGCTGCCTGCAGCAGCTGCTGACATTGCTGGCACGGGAAAGCTCCCTTCTTTTGGATGAATGGGGGTAGCTGTGAGAGACCTTGAGTGTGCATCATCACCAGGGTCAGGGGGGCTGCAGCTCCTGTTCACAGCCTCTGCAAGCACACACATTTGCATGTTGGTGCCACTATTTGCACAAGACTGTCCTTTTATATTAATAAAGCCTATTACACACACACGTGGAACAAAGTTGTCTCACAGCCTGTGATGGCTGAGAAGACATTCAAGTCCCTCTTGAATAGCCACTTTTGTAAGCAGCAGTCTATGATGAGAACAGGAGGTCAAACAGACCCATGTGGATCCTGAAAACGACATTTAAGACCTTGCAGCTGCCTTGAAATGCAGGGTGGAACAGAAATTTGCTTCCTCTGTCAGCCCCTGAGATCTTTTGGCTGGTCTCAACAGCAGAGTCTGAAGTCTGAGTGTTCTTGTGTGAGGTGATGCACATTAACGAATTGCTTTCCCCTGTTTCTGTCTCCTCAGCACTCCGGGTTACTTGCTTGGAAAGCGCATCCTTTTTTTCCTGTTCCTCATGTCTGTGGCTGGAATACTCAACTACTATCTCATCTTCTTTTTTGGAAGTGACTTTGAAATACACATAAAAACGATAACCAGTGCGATCTCTCCGTTGCTGCTCATACCCTAGCTCCCCACAGCACTGAGGGGGTCAGCATGCTTCGTATATTGATACCCAGAAGCTGCCATAATTCAACTGTTTAAGAAATAAACTCATAACCTATGAGCTTGATGGGCTTTGTAGTTTGATTTAACCTTACGTTTTTCTTCAGCAAAAAAGATTTGTCACAAACACTTGGCACACCCATGGAATGATAACAACTTCCAGCTAATTCCATAGGTTTTTTTCCCTCTGAAGAGCAGCTAGCAAGCTGATTGCATGACTGGAAGGGACATTGTTTTCTTGCTTCATAACTGTGTTGTACTTAGCTTTTGTCCCAAACCTCAGGATCCTCTCAGTGTTGTTCCTGACTGGTGACTGCCAGTTACCCTCATATGCAGGCATAAACTTTCACCAGCGTCCTGCCTGCCCTGCCCACACAAAGGCATGGACCAGTCTCTTCACCTGCCCTTTCCCTCCCACTTGTTGATGACCAAGCCCCCAGTGTTGCAGGAGGGTGGCAAATTGGTCCCTCTCTGGTCTTCCTTGATAAATATTCATGTGCATAACACTCACCACACTGATCTCATTTGTACTTCAGCCTGTTTGTTCTCAGAGAGCTGGGGAAAGGAGTCTTGTGTAAATGAGGAGCTGGTGTATTGCTGGTGAGGTTGGGTTTGTTTTGATTGGCTTTGTTTAATAAAACAGTCTAAAAGGATGAAATCTGTTTGCTGCCATCTTCTTTGCCTGGTGCGTGATCCCAGTGCTTCGAGGCTCAGCAGCTGGCTGGGGAGCAGAGTAAGGGGAGTAGCACTGGGCTCTTAGTGCGAGCTACTAATCGCCCTGGGCACGGCCTCGCGAGGACAAGAGCTTAACAACTCCCTCTCTATTAGCGAGTTAGTGTTCTGCCTCCATCACTAACAATGCGCCCCACACGACCATACCAAGCAGCAGTTTGACTAGCGATGTGGACTGAGGTAGGCAAACAGGTCAGTGCAATCTTTTTAAACATTGCTACCCTACGAGAGCTTAAGCTCTTAAGCCTGTCTGATTGCTGCATGCAGGATGGATAAAGCTGTATTTTATGACTCCTTCGGGAGGGACTGAGATTCCTCGCTATGTGAGAAGAGGATTTGCAGAGCCGTTTACAAAAGCAGGCGCAGAAAGCTGCCTGCCTTTGTACCTCACCAAGGCTGGAGGGTTTTGGTGCTGTCTGATGGGGCAGAGGTGTTTGTGCATGGCCATTCACACTGCCCAAATAACATGCATCTTTCTTTTTTAAATCTTCTACAGGAATTTTAGATGTGACAAGATTAGTAGTAAACACATTTATTGCATGATGATTATAAATGTTCTCACTGGTTAGAATTAAAAAATACAATCTAGCCTTCTAACTTAGAGCTGCTGACACACTTTATTCCCAGGTAGGGCACTTATGTTCCTTCCCTCCCCTCCTTCTCAAAGAACCATAACACATTCCAAACCCTCCTCCACAACAAGCTTTTCTGCCATAGCTTTCTCCACAGCTCATTGCCAGCTGCCCATCCTTGGCAGTGCCCTATCACCCCTCTGCCCTAAGCCATTAGCCCACCAAGGAATGGCAGCACCCCCAGAGGAGAGGGGTAACCCCTGTGACCTGGAGTTACAGAGCTCTTCTGCATTGCTGGTATCAGCAAAGGCTCACACTGCCATCACCTTTACCTGGTTTAGAGGAGGAGAAGCTTCACCAGCTCCAGTATCTGCTCTCCAGCCTGACTGATCGCCCTGAGTCTGAGACTTGTTTATGAAAACTGTCACTTATGGGAGGTGACTCTCCAAACCCTATGTGTCCACCCTGCAGGTCTCCCCAGATGGATGAGTCTCCCCTGATGCCTTGTTGTCCCCTATATCAAGAAGCATCTCACTTGATTTCCTTCTTCTACCTGCTAGCATGAAAAGAGGCACTCCACCAACCAACAGTAAAAGGCAGAGGATTCAAATGTCTATTTTGGGTCAGATAATCTATCCCTGCACTCTCCAGCCTCTCGGTTGGACTTAATGATCCTTGTGTGTCCCTTCCCACTCAGGATATTCTATGATTCTCTGCAGACTGTATGGCTGGTTTCTACACAAGCTGTTTTTAGCTAAGATTAAGTCATCTTCCAGGGGAACTAAGGCCCATTTATTTTGCAAGAATATCTCCTACTTGCTTCCTCAAAGCCTTTCTGACAACAATGAGATTAAAATGTAGGCAAAATCCATTTTCCATCTACCCATAAATGGAAACAGTGATAGTATCAGGCAAACAGGTGGTACATAAATTGATCACTATGTAAATTCTTGGTGAATGTCACGCTGTGTTTTCCATGTTACAGGCAAGCCTTGTGGTTGCATTTGCCTTCCCACTCTTTCTGTGAAGCAAAGGCAGCGTCAGTGATATTTGGGCTTTCCCCACTGTGTTAGACAGCTCCAGTTTTGGTTTTCAGCAGCAAAACCACCCTGATCTTGTTGGTACAGTTGTCAGCACTTAGCACACTTTACTCAGAAAGCTACACACACACAGGCCCATTGCAGGGGGGTTAGACTAGATGACCTTTAAAGGTCTCTTCCAGCCCAAATCACTCTATGATCCTATGATTCTCTAGATCCACATGCAAAAATGCAAACCCTACCATAAAAGATGTACAGACCCACACTGTGGCCACATGCACACGATCCTACAAGGACCTACTGAGCTGCACTGGGCATGGGGACACGGTTGGTGGCAGAAGTGGCAGTCCCCTCTGATGGCTCCTACTTTAAGGCTGGCTTGCAAGCTCCAGAGGCCAGCACCCATGTTTGGCACGGCACAGCAGCTTCTGACCTGGAGCCATGGTTGTATATGGAGAGCTAACGCTTCCCAGTTCTGCTGATCAGCAACCGTGTGGCCAGCAGGACCAGTGAAGTTATCATCCCTGTGTACTCAGCACTGATGAGGCACTCAGGCACATATCACTCTACAACCACTTGAAAGAAGGTTGTAGTAAGGAGGGGTTTGGCCTCTTCTCCCGGGTGACAAGCAATAGGACAAGAGGAAATGGCCTCAAGTTGCACCAGAGAAGGTTTAGATTGGACATGAGGTAAAATTTCTTCACTGAAAGAGTTGGAACAGGCTGCCCAGGGAAGTGGTGGAGTCACCATCCCTGGATAAAAGATGTGTAGATATGACACTGAGCACGTAGTTGAGTGGTGGACTAGTGGTGTGCAGTGCTGGGTTAATGATTGGACTGAATGATCTTAAGGGTCTTTTCCAACCTAAATGACTCTGTCACTGTGCCGATGCTGCTAATCGTCCCATTCGCCGTGCTGCCAGGCTGTGGGCTTTACTTCACTAGTGGTGCCCTGGCTCATTGCCATGGTGTGCCACGGCCACACCTTGTGGCTGTTTGTGCATCAAAATCCCACGTACACAAATAAACATTCTGTCTGCATGTGTATATGCACAGGCACAGCATGTTCCCTTGCTATATCTGTATCCATCTACCTATCCATATATATGTATTGTAGGTGCTGAGTCATGTGAATGCTGGAGGCTGCTGGGGAAGGCAGGGAAGCAGGTTGCTCCGGCACCAGCCCTCTCACAGCTTGCAGGCTGTGTACATCAGAGACTGCAGAGACTGCTGGAAGCCGGGATATCGCAGGATGCTTTTGATCTGCTGACAAAGGCCTGGAGTACATACAATATTTCTTCCACAGTAACTGCATCTGCTTCCGTACAGCACTACAACCCTCTAGTGGAAACTTGGCCCTACTGGCACAGCGGTGCTGCTGGCCATGGGATGTGCAGTTCCTTTGAGGTCTGAAGCTTAACAGGGATACAACAGCATCTACATTTCTGAATAGACGCATTGTTGCTATTTTTTTATTATTCTTGGCACAGAAGAGGCCCAGTCCAGAAGCAGGATCCCTACCCCACCCCTGCCAAAGCAAGCAGTCCTGCTTAGCACTGGATCCCAGCAAGCAGGTTGCATCCAAGTGGGATAAGAAATCTGTGTGCACCACCCACGGGGGTTTCCTGAAGTCTTTCCTAGATTCCTACTTTCCCAGAACAGGCAAAATCATCCTGTGCAGTATCAGCTTGTACTAAGCCACACCTCTGCTGAGTCAAGTTTCCAAATGAGTCTCTGAGGACTGGGAAACTGCTGGCATGGAGCAAAGACTGGCCCTGGGCAGCTTCTTCAGCTCTACCCTGCTCTGAGCTTAATTTAGTCTATCAGACTAGCCAGTTTAACATTCACGGAAACCTTTCCAATACCCTGTTGGGGTGGGATACTACAAGGCACCTAGCACTGGCCCAAGGCAGTGGTGTGCCTCTTGTAGATGGCAATGGGAGCAGGTTTAGGCCATGTTTGGAAGTCGTCCATCCTTGATAAGTGGAAGGGCAGTACAGAATGAGAATAGTGGTAAAACCATTCCCCGTGTGATTTTAAATGGGTCTCCTGTCCCATCTGGAGTTAGCAGGATGAGCATTCCCATGGAAAAGTCCCTCAGTGAGGGGCTCTGCAGAGCCCAGCAGAGCCCACCAGCACCCTCACAGAGGACATGCTGCTTGCTGGGAGGGGGAAGGACCTTGGATGCCATGATGTCCCTTTGGAGCACCTGGGGGACAGGTACAAGCTTCACAGGCCCGTTGGGTAATGAAGACTGCTGTCCCTGGAGTCACTGGGACAGTGACAGTGCAGGACAGTGCAGGACTTCTCAGCTGTGGCTCCTCTCAAGGCAATTCAGTGCCTCAGGGGGTGAGGATGGAGAAGCAGCCACTGCATGGCTGAGTGGCTGCAGTGGAGGAGGCACTCTTAGCACCACTGTTGTGAACCCCAGGAAAACACATCCCATGGAGAGGGGGAACAGCTCAAGCTGGTGCCTGACCTCTGCCCCTTGGTGTACCTGCCCTGGCAGAGGGAGGCTGTGGGCAGGAAAGCATGAGCATTGCTCTGTCCTGCCTGCCTGTCAGAGCTTCTCACTGCTCCCAGCCAGTGCATAGAGACAGAAACTGGCAAAAGTGAGATTCTTGCCCCAAAGGACAAACAGCCTCTACAGTGCACTGTTTTTCCCCTCTAGAGGGGAAATAAATAACTTTTCATTTTCATCTGCGAGGATCTTCACACTGCGAGATGATTTCATCAGACAGAGGAGCTCCCGGGGCTTGGTGCTCACTGCCAACTCAGCTGCTGGATGCCTTCCTCTGGGAGCTTCCTGCTCGTCCTTGGAGGAAGGGAGCCAGACACCAGAGGGACAGCTGTGTTGTGGGGCGCAGAGAGGAAATGGGGTGTGGTTTTCACCTAAACAAATAAAGGTGTGATGGCGTTGCAGTGGAGTTAAACTCATAGTTATGGCAGTGCTGTTTCTGCCATGTGTTAACTAGCAAGGACTACTTGTGTGCCGTGACCTGTCGCATGGCCAGGGGATGCTTCAGGAGGCTTTGGAGAGGGGCTGCTGCCTGCTGTGCTGCTATTTGCCACCACTTGTACAAGCATATGATTGATTTATTGTTCCCATGTTTTCTCAAGGGAGTGCCACCACTGCCTTCATCCCCAAGCAGTGTTTTCTGTGCTTTTGGCACAGCACTTCAGAGGGCAACAGTCTGATCCAGCAAGAGCCCCCTTGGTGCTCTGGGATTAAACCAGAATAGCATGATGTCTCCTGGCCAGCTGCTTCTTGCTATTCGTTTGTGCTGCAGCAAAGGAGGTTCTTCACAAAAGGCAGTGCCAGTCTTCCCACTGCCCTCAGCAGATGGGAGGGGATGGTGCACGTGGGGCTGTTGGTTGCTGTGTCCCTGGGCTCTCCCACCTCTGTGGGGACCACATACCTTTGCTGGTGGACAGACTTTCCTTCTCTCAGCCTAGGCAGCTTCAGTCATAAACCAAAGCAGGCAGTCATTTATCACAGTTCAAGTCGCAGCTCAGTCCTGAGCTATGTTTAACAATACTGAGGTTTCTTGGAGCATATCTCGCTCCACTTGCCTTCAGCAGAGGCAGTGCTGAAGGGCAGAAAATAATAATTTTCATGGCATGACTTCACTGCTCAGCCCAGCTCTGACCTCATTCCCCAAATCCCATGTGCCCCCTCTCCCTGCTCCCATCAGGATGCTTCCCAAGCATTCACTTCAGTGCCAGCCTCACTCATTCATCCCTCTCCACGTTTGTTGTCCCCTCAATACATGTATTGGCAAAGCCACCTGATGATCCAGTACAGGGACCTGGTCTGGCTGAAAACAACCATTTTCCCCCTTTTATTAGCTTGTTTTTAACCGACTTCAGCTCCCTGATCCCCATTGCTGCAGGTGGGGGCCCTGACAGAAATACCTATGAGGCTCACAGGGTTTCCCCTCTGCGTGATGTCAATTCTGTGCTGATGTGTGAGTCTTGAGGTGCTCCTGTAGGGCTGAGGGTTCCTTCCGTCAGTTCACACCAAGTTAGTGCAGCCACCCAGAGGCCACCCCCCTCCCCACACTGTCCCTAGGATTGACACGGCATCCCATGCAGCACAGAAAATGTGACTGTACCTGGGTTCTGTCAAGCTTGCAACCTCTGCTGCAGATGTCTGACAACCTAGATCCTACCCATGACATACCAGTAACACTGCTCACAAATGCAAAGTAACAGCTGTAAACTGTCCAACCATGTTACGGGGATGACAAACCTTGCTGGTCATTGCTTGTCTCATCCATGGTTGGCTTGGTTCCTGGGCTACTGTATTTCAGAAAAGTGCTTTCATTTCCCAAACAGGGGCTTTAGTTTGTAGGTTTGTGGGGGGTTTTTATGATTGAAGTAGGGGGATGTAGCCCTTCTGACAAGGCTGGCAGCAGCACAGACTCAGCTCAAATTTAAAAAAGTTGCTGATAACACAGTAGCTTCAACTCTCTGGCAAAAGTCACCTGAACTTTCCCTGCTCACACACTATTCACACTGCCTTGGAAACAGTCTTTTATGAAAAGTCAGAAATGAAAAGCAGAAGAGTGGATAAATGGTGATACATGCCTACCTGCTCACAGCCCAGCCTCCCCAGCAAGGTGCCCTGAGCCAGCAGGCTGTTTGCTCTCATGAGGTGCCAACAAGCCCCTATCCCACTGGAGCCACCACTTCCCTGTGGGATTGCATGCACCTCTCTGGGCCTGATATTGCTTAGCTACTGCAAGCCCAGAGCCCAAGGCTTATCACATTTGCACCTCAGTGGTACCAAGCTCCAGTATTTTGCTGTAAAATTTGTTTGGAAGAGGCTGCCCTGGCTTCCAAGGTGTTGAGTGTCCTGCTCTAATGCTCACTCCATGGTGGGCTGCTCCAGCAGGCTGGATCACTCCTTGGTTCTCTTTCCTTTGTCCTCCCAGACCCCTTGTGCCACATTCTGTTTTCCCCTGCACTGTGTGGCCTGATGAGCTACCAGCCAACAGTGTATTGAACATCCTAATTTGAAACAGCAGGATCCCACTAGGGCTGCATTCCCAGCTCTCATCAGGCACTGGACACAACGTGTTGGGTATTTGCTTGCTGTGGAATGTGGAGACACGTAATTGTGTGGCATTCTGGACCCACTGTTAGCTGTGTGGTGTGCCTGGCTGCCCCAGGGTAACTTTTTGCACTGCTGAGTGGGTGTGGGGGGATCTGGTCAGGTCGAGTTTCCTATGTGCTGCCACTGTACAAACAATGAGTGGCAAGTGAAGGTTGAGTTATGAGGTTGCACATTACAGGGTGATGCTGCAGCTTCACACACCACTGAACACATTTGATACCTTGCATCGCTGTGTGCTTTCCCCAACACTTGCTTTCCCTGTCCCGGTGTCTCTTCCTCACCTTTGCTTCAGCTCCAGCACTCCGCAGATCATTCCCTGAGCCACTCCAGATGGCAGAAGACCCCTCATTTCTGTGGGTAACAGCTGTTTGCAGACAGAGTCTGAGAGGCCAAGACTTCTGTAATGTTAATTGCAGGGTGGGAAGTTGTGCTCATCTGTGTCTGTGAGTTGTGTTCAGCTTGGTGTAGCTGAGGTTGCACTTGAAGATGCCTGGGTAGTTGTAGTGTTGTACTTGAGATCAGCACAGGCTCATCCTGTGCAGCCTCAAATGCTGCTTTTAAATGCAGCCAGAATTAATAGGAGGCTTGGGGAGTACATATATGTTTGCCAAGTGCTTACACTCATTCACAGGGATCCGCTCAGCCACCATCAGAGGTAGGATCATACTGACAAGCATTTTTGGGTTGACTCAGTACAGCTGATCTTATGTTTTGATGAATTTTTGCTCCCAGCTAATTTTGCAAACCACACCATGGCTCTCCAGCAAGGCGAGGGGAACAGAGCAGTGATGCATGCTGCAAATCAATTAAGAGACACCCTGCCAAATTTATTCCTTTGTCAAACGATTCAGCAAATGACTACAGGGTGGTACAAATGGGTTTTATTAGCGTAGCATGAAAAATTCAGCACTGTAAATGAAAGAAACATTAGTCCACAGGCCCTCAAGACCATAGCTGGGCAGGGCTTGTTCTCTCCTTTCACCAGCATCTGACCATCAGTCACACACAAACCTCAAGTCTAGATGGCACCAACCTGCTCCAGGGCTTGCAATGGAGAAGTAGCCACTTGCTAACATTTCCCAGGGGAGGAGACCTCTCTGCTGGCCTGGGGTATGGCACCAGTTCTTGTGCATGAGCTGTGCACAGCCACAGCCCCAAGAGCTTTGAGCAGCATTGAGGCAGGATGAGAACACTTTTCTTGAGGCTTGGGTGAGGGGACATGTCCTGGAAGACCTGTGGTGATGGCAAGCCACCATTGACATCCCTAGTCCACCTGGGGAAGCTCACACAAGCAAAACCTGCCCTGACCTCCTGTATTGCTGTTACTTGAAACATGGTGCTGCCCCTCCAAAGCTTCATTATTAATGAGAAATTTAGCAATTGGCAGCAGTTCTACTCTGAGTCTGTGGTGTTCCAGGGGGCTGGAGTGAGTAGGAAGTCAAGTAGTGTCTGAACTGCCACTTGTGGGACTGGTGGCGTGTGTCAGCCACATTGCTGAACCCACTGCATCTTACACAAAACACTAAGTGAGGGTGGCACCATGGAGTCCCCATTTATGGAATAGCTCTCATCCTGGGACTGATGTTCTGCCTTCACCCAGGGCTTTTTTCATACAAGTATGGCAGAAGCAGCCCAGGGGGAACCAGGCAGATGGCATAAAAGACAGGGTGCATGCACCCTGCAGTGCCACCCAAAGGCTGCACCATCACACCCGGTGCATCCTGTGCTCAGTCTCCTTCAGTAAAAATGCCACCAAATGCAGGCAGGCTCAGGGCAGAAACAGGTCAGATGTATGCCTCCAGGAGAGCCAGCACAAATCCGGTGCCAGCAGCTGTGAAAGTGTGGGCTGGGACAACATTTGGCAGGATCCTTAATGTTTCCCTCCCTCCCTTCTGGACTGATTGAGCAGACAGTGTGATGTACCAGTTGTTTCTTCAACACAGCCTGTGTTGCTGCTCTTCTTTGTAATGGAGGTGTAGCAAACCTGGGAAGGTTATGTATCCAAGGAAGCCTCTGTATGTGAACAGTTTCCTAAACCAGTTCAAACCAGTCTGTGCTGGACCTTGGCAAGTGTCAGTTGAGTAACTGTTCATAAAAGTTTCATTCCAAATATGGCTGTGTTCCTTACTGTTGCTGGGGGGTGGGGGTTTCTAACCAAGATGGAAAATTCTAATTGGATTTTTCCTATGCTTGACTAGTGTAGGGATCTAAAATTGATTATTGGTCCAGTTTCTTGGTCTTTCCTCATAAATCACAGTAGGAATTTGTGGGAGGTATGCTGAAGATATCCCTACCATAAGCATACAGTCATGGTGCAGCCCTATGTAAACTATACAAGGGTACATAACTCCTTTATACTCACCATCTATGTGGGTAAAGATAAAATTATTACATATATCCAGAGTTTTTCCACTAGTACTGTGCTCATTATACCAGGAGACCCTACTGATTACGTGACGGAGTTTTTTAATTTACCACGGGCAAATGTCTAGTGACACTGGGATTTTGGATACAATGAGCCTTCCAGAATTAGATATGCCTTGGATGGAAGATGCAGAGAGCACTGAAACAGAGCCAGTATCAGCTTCTAGCAAAGGACCTCTCTGTGCAGTAGCTGGGAGGGAAGCAGAGCAGTGTTCCCTGCTTCTGAGGACCTGTAGTCTTGGGGTGGCTGGGGTAGGATAAACTGAACCTGACTAACTCACACGCTCCTCTTCTGCCTCAGCACACATTATATTACTTAGGTCGATGGTCTTCCAACAGGTCTCAGGATTTAGTGCAGTTCATATTTGATCAGGCAGAGATCCCCAAGGTGCCATTTGAATAGCAGAGGATATGAGTACAGAATATGAAGGGACCACCTGGGCCATTAAACCCAGTCCCTTGTTGTCCCTTGCAACCATATAATAGACATTTAATCCAGAAAGGCCCAAATACTTCCATTCCTCCTCCCCTGTGTGGCTGAAGCCTGTAACATGATATTAAAGCCGTCACTGAAAGCACATTTTTTGCTGCAAAAAGGCAGAGCTCTCAGAAAATGGAAAGTCTCTGGTGTCTTTGGCCATAATATATCTCTAGGAATAACACAGTTCCTAGCAATAGCATTTCACACAGAGCCAGACTTGGCATTTTCCCAAACACTTTCTCAGCCATTCTGGAGATTTATAACCAATAATTGCATAGCTGGATAAATAATTAGACTCTGAGGTTTTGTCTTAGCTTTCTTCTTATAAATAAATCCCTTTTTCACAAGGTATATCAAAACACCTGTCGCTAGTGTAATGTGCATTTCATATCGGTGACTCGCCTATTACTTGCCTGGGTACATTGATTTTATTTCCATTATCTGTATTTTTTTATGCAATTATCAGACCTGTCTTTCATCAGAAATACATCTATCCATGTGTATAGGTGTATATCACTATATTGGAGATGGTTCATGTACACAAACTGCTGTGGTTTAACCCCAGCCAGCAACCAAGTACCATGCAGCTACTTGCTCACTCCCCTCCATCCCCCTGGGATGGGGAGGAGAATTAAGGAGGGGGAACAAAGCCCTCATGGTTTGAGATTAGAACAGTTAATAATTGAAACAAAATATAATATAATAATAATGAAAAAATAATAAGGGGAAAAACCCAAAACAAACAAGTTATGCACAATGCAAATTCTCACCACCCTCTGACCAATGCCCATCCCATGCTTGAACAGCTATCAGTCTCCACCCGCAGTCAACATCCTCTAGTTTATATACTAAGCATAACGTTCTATGGTATGGAATATCCCTTTGGTCAGTTTGGGTCACCTGTCCCGGCTGTGCTCTCTTCTGGCTTCTTGTTCACCTTCTCGCTGGCAGAACATGGGAAACTGAGAAGTCCTTGAATTAGGATAAGCACTACTTAGCAACAACCAAAACATCACTGTGTTATCAACATTATTGCCATACTGAATCCAAAACACAGCACTGTACCAGCTACTAAGAAGAAAATGAACTCTATTCCAGACAGGACCAGGACACAAATACATACACGATGAGTAACAGGGAAATGGGTCAGTACAAGGCAGAAACCCATCATGAAATGGTGAGGCTGCTCTAAATTGCATCTGGTCACCCTGAGTGAATGCTGAGGTATGGCAGAGCTATGGCAGATCACACTGTTGCTCTGAAGGAGCATTCTGAAGGAAGAGTGGTGACTTCCAACAACAGACTCAAACCCTGCAGAGGAACTGTTGGTTAATGTCTACAAGGTCTTTATAGGAAGGCAGAGAGAGCTACTGCAGCACTGTGCTTTCATGGGACCTGGTGTTAGCAGGCATGTATTAAGCACCTAAGAAAGTGAGGGATAAAGAAAGCAGAGCAGCATTAGCAATATGTTCACCTCTCAGAATTCTACACTGCTTCCATTTCATTTCTGGCATGCCCAAAAGTTGCACAGCTACTTACAATCAAGGACAGGAAAATAGATATCAGTTTAGATTTATAAAAGGACAAGCACCCCCAGCACAGGGAATAGATGAGCACATCGTCTTTCATCAGCTGGAGGCAGATTTATGGGAAGAAGGATGTAGGAGGCTAACAGGGCTGTTGCTCTCACCCACCCTGTAGCTGCTGCCTAGGATGGTACATGCTGCAGATTGTGCCAGCAGGGCACTGCTGCCTCTCATCACCACCACGGATGTGTCTGGCCCTGTTTTAGTTTCTGCCTTGTCAATCCCTGGTGCCCCTTTATCCCTTCTCTCTGTCTTCACTCCTCCTGAGTTAGCTGAAATCTCTCTTCTAATTTAGAGGATGTGGTTTGCAGCCCACAGGAATTAGCTTCTCCTTGGGGGATGTGCTGGGGGAGCAAGCAAGGCAAAAGCTGTCCAGGAGCAGATGGACTCTTACTCAAACATAAATGTAAACTTAGAAGATCCAGAAGACCCAAAAGCCTTTGTTTTCTCTATGCTTGATTCTCTTCCCATTGTATGCCAGCTAAGTGCTGTTGTAAGCCAAAGGCAATGGAGCTACAGCAAGCAGGTCAGGGAAGACCTGTGACCATTACTGAATCCCACAGCAAAGACTAGGTGTAGCCAGTGTGGACCTCAGTCCACCCGACTTTTCTAGTGAAACTGGTTTTGTGTCAATGAATTTGATTTCATGGTTGCTTTGTGACACTAGAGCAAGTAAAGACGCTGACTTCTGGCCCATCATCTCATGCCTCAGCTCTGACCCTGGGCGAAGGTGACAGATTATGTGCAAGATAAACTTCTTAGTGACACTAATTTATTTTTGTCCACCTGAAAACCTTTATCAGAACACCAGCAAGTACCTGCAGTAAAGCAGGTAGATAAGCACTGCTTTTTCTATGGTTATTCTAAGGATAGGCATATTTTGCATCACTCACTTGTAAAACCCAGGGTCTTAATAGGCTGAGTCAGATGAAAGCAATCTGTAAGACCTCATTACTATTTCCTCGTAACCACATTATTCTTTTCTCCACTGGATCCAAGCCTTGCAGCAAGGGCCACTTCTACAATGCACAGGATATGATTCTGCTGGAATTCTACCCAAAGAGGAAGGGCTGTGAAGCCAGGGAACTAGGCTTGGCCACACACCTCCCCCTTCCCAGCACCCCAGCCACACACTGGGCTTTATCCCCAGACCTCAGGAGACCTTCTTGGCATGAACTTGCATGGGCACATTTTGTTGGGGTCCAGGCCAGCTGCTTCCTGCACGTTTCACTCACACCCTGTGTAGGGGTTCGCAGAACCCTCAGTACTCTGCAAAATTGAATGTTTTGATTTTGCTGGCTGGCAGGAAGTTCACTTGCCCCTGGCTTTTTCTGAGAGGCATTGGGGAGCAGTTGCACCCCAGAGCCAAGGCAAGGCTGTCAAGTGGTTGTGGTAGTTGACTGGCTGCTGAAAGGGAGCCAGGAGTGTCAGGAAAGACATTACTCACTCTATTTGCTAGAAAAAGCTGTAGTAATCACCAAGTGCTCTCCTGGTCCTATGAGGGTTTGTTTGGGATTTGCTTTTTTCCATTTCTTTGACCTGTTGAGTTCTGGGTTTGCTATTACCTTGTGAAACTCAATGATTCTATGTTTCTATGAAACACCACAGAGAACCTCTGCCCTTAGCAGCCAAACCTGTCCTCTACCTCACAAACAGGGCAGCTGTCCCCATGGTCCTACAGCTGTAACATGGCTACTCCACTGCTGCATAGCCCTTACAGGAGCATCCCCCAGAGAGCACCCAGACACTGCTGCCACTGCCCTGTGCTCATCTGTCCTCTTAGAAGGGCAGTGGCATAGTAAAAATCAATCTATTCTTTACACCATTGGGTGCCCTTGTGAGTCTCTTCACACTGTACATAGAAGGGGATGAGGGCGATGAATTCACCTATGTTTATCATAAATTTTCACATAATTAGAAGGACTTTCTGTCTAGGGTCCACACTGTACCATGGAGACCTGTGCAATAAGATGTGGTCAGGGCAACACGGTAGGAATAGCCAAGCTTTTCACTGACGGGATGACCTTTGGGACTGAGAGGCTGAAACACACTTCATAAGGGGCTACTGTGTCTGGAGTTAGGGAATAGCTCTGCCTAACCCACACAGAAGACATTCCTACTGATGCTGAGCTATGTCCTCTTCAGGATGTGATGAAGTTAGAGAAAGGGCAGAGATGGACAACTCAGGTTATCATGGTAATGAAACAACTTCTAAGGAGAGACTAAAAAGCGTTTGGAGAGGAGGCAGCACGGGGTTGTGACTGACATTTGCAAAATCATGAAGGCAGTGAATGAGTTGAATGCAGAATAGTTATTCATCACTAGAACTAGGGGAAGCGTGATAAAACTAGTAGAAGATCAGTTTAAGCCAGATAAAAATACTTCTTCACCTATTGGGTAGTAAGCCTTCCTCAGAGCCCTGCTTGAGCTTTGCCATGGAAAGAACGAGAAGGATCACATGCAAAACTGAGTGACGGAATGAGCCAGAAACTGAGCAGTGAGTTGGCCAGGGTCAAACATCTCCTCTTATTTATCACTGTCACCATAACCATTGTGCATGTCTCCAGTGTATGCTCATCAATAATTTTGATATAAACCTTGTGGGTACTCATGTATTTGGCTTATTACAAGAACACATCCTCAGCCTGTAATTCTTGCACAAAAAGCAAGATAAGAATTAAGAGCTGTGATTTACAAGAATGAGTAAGGCAGTGTTTAACCTAGCCAGCTAGTTCTCCTTTAAATCTCTGCTGAAAGCCACAGGCAAACTTCCAGAATGTGAGTCTTCAGTATTTCCTATAGTTTGAACAAGAGTTCAGCTGGAGTTCTAAATTACTGAAGGGAACTGGCTTTTGTCCATCTGGTTTCCACCAGCTCTGCAAAGATCACATAAAAATTGAAATGAACATCCTAAAATTTCAAAATATGCTGCAGCCATTAGTGAGAAACACAAGTGCAATAACCTAACAGCAAGGTCAACTGCAAAAGAAATTTGGACCTCTGGCTACAGCATGACCTGAGTGGTGTGAGGAGCAACAACTGCTAGATCATTATGAGGAAGAATTCATTATCCACCCACATCAGTGGGAGCCATGAGAAGGGGTTTGGAGACTTCACTTTCCATCCAGCTTACACGGAAAGAAATCTGGAAACTGCCAACCCACCCCCCATTCTAGGCCAAATCCAAACTTTGGCAACCCTAAAGGAAATGTTTGCTAGTTAGAAATTTTGGTGCTTCTACCCATGAACATTTTCACTGAAAGGCCCAGAAACATCCCAAGGTAAGTATCCTGCCTTTTCAGTATGCTCAGTAGCTATTCTTGATCAATGTAAGAAATTTGTTAGGGGTAAGCTACCAGGCAGGTTACATGGAGATACTTATGGAGACTGGCAGAGAACAGAGGGGAGAATGCAAGCATGGAGAAAGCCCAGTGGACACAACAAGACATGGCTGTACAGCTTGGGATGTTTAAAGCAAGTGTTAACATCTAATACCCAGATACTTTGGTACACAGGAGACTGCAGGTTCAATTTCCCTTACTGTGGAAACCCTTCACTCTGGAAATGTTTGGTGCATGCACATTTGTTTAACAACCCTGTGGAGAAAGCTGAGGGGTGAACATTTATCACCTCTCAGGGATGCTTAATCTATAGGATTTACTTTTAAGAGTTTTTTTGTAGCTGTGACTCAGGCAGAGCTTTGGGCAGTGAATGTGAATACTGAGCTGCTCTGGACTTGGGAGGAAGAGGCAGAAATCTGCGTAGTTACAGCCTTCGGATAGAGAGACGTTTAATAGTCTGGTCCCAAACTTTTACAAATCTGGGTAGTGGCTATAGACTTCTGCTCTGCTGAAAGCCCTGATGACACAGGCAGGAATTTCTTACAGGAGCAGGGCAGCTTTCAGCAGCCTCATTGGGCTGTTCTGTGTTTGTGGGAGGACATACAGAGGGGTCCTGGAAACTTACCCAGTTTTGTAATAAATGTTAAGGAGACTTCCCAGTTTGACCATTCATGAGACTCTCTGGCAATCACACTTCCGATGCCAGAGACTATAACTGGAACCAAAGCCTCTTCACAGCAGGCGGCCCCAGTGAGCCACCAGTTCCCCCATTTGACTCCCTGCACACCCCACTCTCCTGCAGTCAGAACAGGTTTCCTTACAGGTTCAAACTCAGGTTTCCCATAGTGCAGTCTCAGATGTCAAGTTCCACAAAGCAGTTTATTCACAGTGCAGTAACACAGAAACAGCCTGAGCTGGGTCCCTCTGAGGAGGACACCCAACCAAGGACCCCTAGGCTTTTATACCCTCAGTCTACCCATGTGCAAGTCTCGTTCTTCCTCCCGAGTCTTCTGTTCCTGCCTCCCACTCCGTGTCCATCCATGTTGCTCGCATGTCACTCGCATCACCTTATCTTAATCTCCAAAAAGGTTGGCAACTTCCAGCTCCTGCTGTGTCTCGCAGTGAAGATGATATCACCTATCTTCATGCCCTTTGTAATCCCAAAGGTTGGCAGTTCATGGCCTCATTTCAGGCTCCCACCCAGAGCTCAGTCTTCATTGCAATCCGCATCTCAGTGTGCGTCTTGCAATCCAGGACTAGATGTATTCCTTAACAATAACCTGGAAAAAAATGAAGAAGGGAGGGGTTATTCCTGATCCATATCAGTTTGTTTGTTTGGTCTATGGTGCTGTCCCAGAAATGGTAGTTAATGAATCTTCAGCTGTGAAATGGTCATGAGCAATTAGCAGCACAAGCTGCTGAAGCTGGCACTGCTGCAATGAGAAATGTTTGTAGACCCACAGCTTGAAAAGTTAAAACTTTGTCCAGTCCTTCAGCAAAGGCTTAAACTGATAGACAAGGAGGCAAGTAGGTAATGTGGTAATGCAAAGAATTTTGTTCTCCCTTCCGGTTTCTAAAACTTGAGCACATCATATTGTCATTAAAACCAAAATATCCTTTCTCAGTATATCCACGTCTTAGATGGCATCATCAATTCAAGATTCTTCCAGCTCCCCATGAGATTTCAACCAACAGATGGCAGCAATCCTATTCATAATGTCACTACCGCTAGAGTTTTTGTACTCAAGGCACACAGTTGTCAGGTTCCCTGGGATGATCTGAACTTCACTGATGAGCCTATCATCGGAAGATCACCAGAAATGTCCCTGTAACAGAGCAAGTGTCTGTGAAACACAAAGAATGTCCACTGGCTGTACTCTCCATTGCTTTCCTGGAGACAGGATGGTTTAAATGAGACTACAGAGGCCCCGGAAATCATGTCTGAGCCCTGCCAGAGACATCAAACACCATGGCCCCACCAGCTGCATGGCAGTTGACATTCAGCATCACTGTTTTTTCGTGCATGAACTCTTGTGGTTTATGTAACTCATTTATTGAGGCAGTGCCTCCACCCCATTTGTGCAGCAGCACTTGGCACAAAGCACACGTGGGTGGTCCTTTTGGTCAAACACTGCAGGCACCTCTCACTTCTCCTGGATCCTTGCCACTTGTCCTGTAAAAGCATTTGGCTATTCACAGCTACAGGCTTTTCTCTCTGACAAACCACTTGAAACTCAATATCCTCAATTAAAAGTTTTCTTTCTCAGCCAACACTTACCTTTTACATCTGCTCTTTATTTACATGTACAGTTAAGTTGTCCATGCACATCAATGGCATAAAATTCCTTTTTGTGTGGTCATCCAACAGGCTCCCCACCTATTTCATCCACATTCTGCTATATGTGCAACATATAGCCCCAGGGCTAGACAGAGCTTGCAAAAAAAATTTCCTTGGCCTGTCACACTACATTGGAGAAGGAATTCGGTGGATTTGAGAAGCAGAAGAGAGTTGGGTGCTGCAGGACAGGCCCAGCCTTGCTGAAATTGCTTTGTTTTTTCCCAATGCCACCATGATGCTCACCTGCCTCTCCTGAGTGCTGGTCACTGATACCTTATGCTGCAAGGGGAGTCATAGGGATGAATAGGATAAAATGCCACTGGGAGGTACTGAGGAGAAGGCAGGAGACATGGGAAAACATGAGCATGAACAGACATCAGGTTAGACTGGAGTTACTTTCCCACTCACTGGTGCAAAGGTGAACAGAACTAACTGAACTGCTGAGTCCAGAGGACTGTGGTCAGTGACACAAAGTGCTGCTAGATGCCAGGCCCTAGTGGAGTAGCTCAGGGTTCATACTGGGTCCAATAATGTTTAATAACTCCATTAATGAACTTGATTGGACAAAGTGCACCCTCAGCAAGTTTGCAGAGGACACAGAATGGGGAGGAGTGTTTGATGCACCAGCCAGCAATGTACCCCTATGGCAAAGGTGGCCACATCCTAGGCTGCATTAGCAAGAGTGTTACGAGCAGATCAAGGGAGGTGATCACTCCCATCTGCTCAGCCCTAGTGAGGCACACCTGGGGTGCTACATCCATGTCTGGGATCCCCAGTACAAGATATGTGGACATACCGGACAGAGTGCCTTGAAGGACCATGAAGATAATCAAAGGATTGAAGTACCTGACATACGAGGAAATGCTGAGGGAGCTGGGGCTGTTCAGCCCAGACAAGGGAAGGCTCAGGTGGACCTTATAAATGTATACCTGATGTTGGGAGACAGTAAAGAAGACAGAGCCAGACTTTTCTTACCGATGTTAAATGGAAGGTCAGGAGGTAATGTGAACAACTGGAAATTCAGGAAATATATTATTTTACTATACAAGTGATCCAACACTGGAACAGGTTGCTCTGAGAGGTTGTGTAGTCACCATCCCTGGAGGTATTCAAAACCCATCTGAACATGGTCCTGGGCAGCCAGATTTGGGTGGCCTTGCTTGAACAGGGGGTCGGGCTAGAAAATCTCCAGGTGCCTTTCACCCTCAAACATTCTATTACTGTTGTATTATTTAAACATCCTTCTTTTCAATATAAGTCAAATGCATATTTTTCCTGAAATGAGAGCTGAGGCCAAGAAATGACACGGAAAGATGAATCACTGGAATCTTATGGTTTCAGAAAATGTTTTAGTGATTTCACTGTTCCTAAAAGTAATTGTGTGATTGACCCCTGTTGGTAACTTTATTCCTTGGAAACTGAAAGCCTGCAGAATTCCAATCCACACAAAAATCAGTCCTGCCAATGCCCCAGACACCAGACCAATAACCTTCCTCCTCCATCACCATTTGGGCTAAACAAAATACGTTAGGCATCTTAATTAGGTATATGCAGTCATCTTGGAAGGCACACCGAAAATGATCTAATCCACAATTAGCTCATAGAGCCTGGATTCTGTGGGAATTTTCTTGATTTTGCTGCATACATTAGTGTACCTCTGCAAAAGACCTCTGAGGCTGACAAGGATACGAAGCACACACACGACTGCACTGTCCTTGTCCCTCTGATCTTACTGCTGATCTGTGTTTTGTCCCTGTGGTGCCCCACAGCAGGAGCTCTCTGCAGCTCTGTTTGTGTGTATCCCAGGCACAATAAGGCCCTCTTGACTCTGCTGCACATAAATACATGAAATTGCTGCTCTCCATCTCATTTATGCAATCCCCAGGGGAGCGTTAGTGGTGCTTGTCTAGAAGGATAGGAGAAAGCTCACCTTATCGGCCCTCACTCAAGGGTCAGGTACAGCTCAGATCTCTGCACTGAGAGGAGGACAATGCTCAATATCCATTGCAGAGCCTGTCTGTATACACCTGGAATAAGGGAGGCAGAATACATACATGGCTGTGATGTTCGCGAAGGTGATGAAAGCAGGGGTCACAGTCACAGTACTCAAAGAGAAATGAGTACACATGTGCAGCCCTAGAAGATGTTTCACTTGATTTTACTCTTTTGAGCAAAAACAAGGCAAAAATAACTCAAACATTCCAGGTTCTACAGGTTCACTGAAAAACAGTCCAGCTGTAATAACAACAAATCATACACAGTGCATAGCTCATTTTCCCTTCTGTAGGTTAACCAGAGAAGGTCACAGCAATCATGTTTAATAAAAGAAGGTTTTCCTTGTTTTCTGGCACTGTCTCTGAGCAACTGGCCGTTAAGAACTGCTTTCAAAATCATTCTCTGGTTATTTTGTCTCTTTTCTGCTCAATATTCCTCGAGGCACTTGCAGCCAAGTAGATTATTTCTCCTTTTTTAAAAAAAATAAAAAATGAAAAGATTATATTAATTTAGCTCAGATTTCAACCAACACATATTATAAGTCTCCACAGACTGTATATTAGCATGGGAATTTTGAATACACAGTAATTGAAATATATTACATTCAAATAAAGTCTCAAGAGGGCAGCTTCAAATGCTGGTTTAATTCTACTGCTTTTTTTTTAAATTCTGTGCATGGTATGAAAATAAGTCACTGGGAGAGACTCTCCCCTCACTGATGAGTTATTTCACTGCTTTCTCCTAATGGTACCTTATATTTATTTCTTTGACAGCTACCCCGAGTGTTTGCTTTGATTACAAGCAGATCTTTTATACTCTAATCCTGGCTGTATGTGGTCTGTCTGGTGCAAATTGTCCTTATTTTATGCCTTGCCCATCACCTAGCACACAGCCACTCATCAGTACTTGTTGAGCCACATTACCTGTGACTACACACCTTCCCCAAGTCAACCACACTGCCCATGCACACAGCATGCCTATGGGGTCTCCTGCAGCTCTGCTTGCAGGATGACCCTGCCAGCCCCTTCTCAGGATGGCAGAAGGCTCTGCAGACACCTTCTTAACTGGAAAATCCACCTTTGGGGTCTTCTTCACCCGGGCTGCTGCTCTGCCAGGGCTAGCCAGTGCCACCAGGCCTGCAGAGCTGAGTTAATGCCCACAGAGGATGAGTCAGCACAGCTGTCACTGCTGCCTAGCCAAGGAATGGAGAGCAGAGGCAATGGAAAGTGAGTCTGCAGCTTGTCCTAAAGAACAGTGTTCACAGGGACTGGGTGGTCATGGACATGCTATCACCATGGGTTCCTCAGGAAACTGGCCATGCATGAGCCTCAGCCATAAGTGACACTATCCTTGGAGCAGCCTGGTCATCACTGGGTTGAGGTACTGGACACAGAGGCAGCATCTGGAAAAGGGAGAACACCAGGCAGATGTTTCCGAAGCCAGTACTGTCCTGTTCGCAGGTACCCTTCAGTCAGCTGTGAACAGGACAGTACTGTTCACACACTCAGGCTTCCCAGCAGCTGAGGGACAGACATCTATCATCCTACACCTTTCTGTCACCCCAGACCCACCTACCAGCACAGGTCCTGAAATAGCTAGAGTCTCCTACCTGTCAGTGCCCTAGCTTCCCTGGTACTGCACCAGTCTAAAGCAGCCCACCAGCTGGGGGGACTTCTGCTTACCCTCCCTCAGCCCCTTTTGCCTGTCTAGTAATAGAAACAGACCCAAACCATTAGTCTGTCTTTCAAGTCAGCTGGGTACGGCTGAGCTAGGTGCTCCCTTGAAGTCTGAGGGCTTGGTGTGAGAAGATGAAGACAACCCCTGATGTGCCTGTGCCTGCATTTCCCCATCATAAGGCTGTCTAGATCCCATGGACACCCTCCTTGCTTGGCAGGTTTTAGTGGGAACCATGATCCAGCAGCTCAGCCCACAGAAAGCAGTCTTCCTCTACTGCTGTTCTGCATCTCTCACCCCTGCTGCCTACACCTCAGTTTCCACCCCTGCTTGCCCATATGTGGACCTCACTGCTGCTGATCCCCAGCCAGCTCCCCTCCTGCCTGCACTCAGATCACTC
>NW_008684150.1:36804-91582 GCF_000695815.1 Acanthisitta chloris
GCTGTAGCTTTCAAATGGATGTCATCTAAATCAGGAATTTTAATAGAAATTAGCCAGCAGAAGAGATTGAAGGATGTTTCACACTCCTTGCGCCTCAAGGAGCTTTATAAAACAAAATCATTTCAGGAATTGATTAAATGCTTGTCCATTGTTCTTATCCCTAACATCAGGTTTGGCAGCCAAGATTGATCACCAAGTCATGCCCTTTTATCGGCAAGCTCCAGCCAGAGGTGGAAAATTCGGAAATGGCATGGCTACAGCACAAGAAAAGTGCTGAGGATTGTAATACCCTATGAGCAGGAAGACAGGGTAGGGAAAAGCCAGCAGGAGAAACATTCCCCTTACTGAAGTCAGTTAGAAACAGCTCCTAGACACCATTAGGATGTTTCCAAGGAGGAAGTATGTTTGCCAGAAAAGGCCAGAAACGCCAGCAGTGATTACCCAGAGAAGGATGGTTATGGTTACTTAGAGCTGGTGAAGAAAGCTTGACAATATGGAAACAAAGGTACCAAACTCCTCTCTGCAGAAGGCACACAGGGAGACAGGGGACTGCCATGATCAGGCAGACACCACAGCAGTGACAGCCGTGGTGTGGGGATGCTGGCAGCACTGGTCACACACGCAAGTAATTCTGGGCTGCAGGCTGAGGAGACCTAGCAGAGCCTATGTGGCTTCAGAACAGACCCTTTGTAGGGTCATTTCTGACTGCCTGAGACATGGATCCATGCAAACAAGTCAGTAGATGTCATTGCAACACCTTCAGTCTCACCTGGAACAGCAGCAGCATGACAACAGAGACTTTTATGTAAGTATCCCTCTGAAATCCCAGAGCTCTCTGCAAGATGCTAAGCAAAGTGATAGAGCCCAAACTGCTTATGGTTTCTGAGAAAGAATTTAAATATTCACACAAGCAATAGCACCAGAGTTTAGAAAGGAATAGGATATTACAGCTTATTAATTTTTAATGCTACAAAGCACTGTTACTCTACTCCAAGCCACAACAGGACAGCTGAAATCACTGTCTCCTACACCTCTTAGTGATAGTCTGGAGTGAAAATGCTTACAATGCTCAGGTGTATATTTTCCAAGATGTGCTAGTCAACATATTTTTTCTACCACACAGAGATTTTGAAAGTAGGAGGGACCTTTCAGGATATCTGGGCAGAGAAAATAGCTTTGAATTGATTCATCTGAATTTTTGGGATGTATGAACACAAGCAGGTTTATAGAATATCAGTTTCACTAATTCCAAAAGGATAAGTTTTGATAAAATGAGAGATAATTAATGCTTTTAAGGAATAAAGGGCTTGAATGTGGAAAAGCCTGAGAGTATCTTCACTCTAAAGATATAAAAGCTATGTACTTTAACTATAATGAGTTTATGTTCTAACCAAAAGGAAGATTTCCATGGTCAACTGGATGAAAAATCGTAATTAAAAAAAAAATATTGGGAGCAAGGAAAGAACCTACTGAGAGTGAAAGGAAGACTTGAAAAACAAAGCATGTCATTTCTTCTTGGTTAAGAAGTACTGGGAAGGAGTAAGCATTGCCAGATATCAAACTGAGTTTGAAACTGAACAGCAAAACCAGATAAATACAGCAAAATGCTCTTAGAGCATTGGGCTCTAGCCCCCCAAATTAACACCCATTTATAGGCCTGTGCTGAGAAATTATCTGGAATACAGTGTACAGTTCGTGTAGATCAACTTCAGGAAACATTTGAAGTGAAACAAGTACAGAGTGCAAACATAAATGAAAGAAGAGACCTCCTCTAAATGGCAAACTGGCTGCAGATGAGTCCTGGCTGGATATCAGAGGGTAGCTTCCAGCTCATAGAGAAGAAGGATTCTGTAATAATTTTTCAGAAAAGGTAGTAAGAACAAGTAGGTCAAGTCATTTTGAACCTAGCTCATACAAATCTTTTCAAAGCACTCCTGAAGGTGACATTGCTGTTGACAGCATATTTCTGGTGTCTGCAAGGGCAGAGCACTGGCTGCAAACAGACCAAGTGTTATCATCAACGCAAATAAACTTATACAAACGGATTTTAAGGAGGTTCCTCTCTAATAAAAGAAACATTACTCAAGTGTTTCAACCCAGGAGGTAGAACACAAAAAAATCCTGGACTCATGAAGGAGATGTTAAGTGGTATCACTCACCATGCCCAGTACAACCTGATTACTGACTACCATGAAGATGACCTCTTGAAAATACAGATAACATTACTTTGGTTTGATGAATTTCATAGTAAGCCTCTTTACTGCAGTGGGTTTTTTAGTCCGTATTTTTCAAAGATCCATGTATGCTAAGTATAAATGATGCTAAGTTTTCAGCTCAAGCTTCTTACATTGTCCTCAGTAGACTATTTGCAACACTGTGAATTTGAAGTCGTTTGGTTTCTCCAAATAGTTATTTTGTTCACTGATAATAGAAATACCTTGGATCTTTTCTTTGCATTATTATCAGGATAACTGAGGAAGAAGAGGGGAAAAAACACAAGCAGAGCCCTATCTTAGCACCTAGGCTGTCCCCTGGGTATTCCTAGGTTAAAGCCATTGAAGAAAAGCCTGTGCAACTTGAATGGTGCCCTACACTTTTCTGTTCTCTGTGAGGCTGCCTAGCTCCATGGACCATGGACTCACCCAGCATAATAGTGAAGTACTGGTCCTGGGGCAGTAGGTCTCACTGGTAGCCTTGTAGCTCCACAGTGATTAATACCACATGGTCCAGCAGGACAAATCTGATCCTGATTAACAGTAAATACCCAATTTCTCTTCTATTAGATGATCCTGAGTTTGTTTGTTCTTTTTTTTTCGTTCTGATGTTTCATCCAATCTTCCGATGTGTTGCAGAAGGGCTAGTGATGTCTTTTCTAGTACAATGGCTGACAGCAAACCCCATCAGGTGTGAAGTGTGATCCTTCACAGGGGTGGGTAGACACTGCTTCTATACTTGTGTTATATGGCTGCAGGAGTTTTGATTCATTACTGGGCCACCTAAATGCAGATTTACGTCTCTTAGAGCTGTACTGCTGCTCTAATTAGTGCAGTCTGAGGCTGCATTTTCTCTCCCTCTCCACCAGCGCAAAATGGTGTGTCAGAAGGGTGTTCCTCCCTCTCAGGAGTCTGATTAAAGAACAGCAGTTCTGACCTGGGAGGCACAACAGGCTCTTTTCTGCCCTGAGTTGTGCAGCACTTTCCCTGTGCTTCCCTCATTGCCCTGTGGCATCACTGGCAGTACCAGAGCTGAGCCCCAGGCTGGAATCACAGCAACACTGGTGGAGGAAGTAATGAAGGTGACAGCTCAGCTCTACCTCAGCCACAGACCAGAAAGTCAAGTGAGCAGCATAGCAGAAAGGCAGGCTTGGGAGAAAGTCTGCCATGCATTTTCAGACTAATTTGGTTTGTCCTTGGTTGTCATTGTGATGCCTTCCACGCTCTTTTAAAGATGCATTTCTGCAGGCTGAGCAGCGACTGAAGTGGGGTGGTACAGTGTGATATGCTATAGGAGGCAGGACAGGAGCAGCATACCCAGTTTTTCTTCTTTCCCAGACATGCTCCTGAAGTTGCAGTTTTGCTATTAGCCATCGGGACACGAGTCCAGAGATGTCAGGGCTCTGGAGCTGAGCACACTACAGCTTCCCTGTGCTTGGTGCCTCCAGCTGCTGCAGGGGCAGCCAAGGGCTTGTTGGCTAACCCACTTGTCATGCTCTTGCCTCTGTCTCATGCATGATTTGGTTGTCTTCAGTTAAAAACTGTACTTATATAAGCAATACTAAACCCAAGCTTTTCAAGGAGTTTTGGCTTCATTATGTCCTTAAGGTACTTTAGCTCTTAGAAAGAGTAGTTCATTGTATAAAACCACAGCATAATAGTAAAGTACTCCAGCCTTCAGCTCATGTATCACAAGTTCCTTAAAATCCAGCTAGGTTTAGAAAGAAACCTTCAGTTATTTCACATTAGAAAGAAAAAAGTAGAAGCACAATTTTTTTCAGCATGAACAGTCCGTGGATGTTAGTTGGTACTTGAAAACCTCTTTCTGAAGTGTTTAATGTGAATTCTTGGTGATATTGTTTTGCTTCTACCACATATGCTCCATCTGTAAGATTTGAGTCATTCTTGAAGAAAACAGGAGGATTTCCATGGTGACAAACTCTTGTGGTCTGAAAAAAATATTACAATATTTTCTCTATATCCTAATATATAATATATATTTTGTGATTTGTTTTTCCCCAAGAAGAGTTTACAATTATAAACATATAAGAACATGATTTGTTATATTCAGTACAAGCAAAATTTTCATGAATGTGCAAAGCATCTGTCCTCTCTTGTGTACACCTGCAAGACATTATCAGCATGCTCCTAAGTAGTGAGAACTCTCCAGGAGGGATACGTTAACAGGAACTGCTGCAATCTCACTCACATGAGAGTTACCAGAGCTGGGGAATGTTATTTCCTTAGCCTTCCCTTATGAAGAATTAATACAGAAACATGTCTCTTGTAGATCCTACCAAGATGGAGATTATAGCATTCTGTGGGTTTGTATACCCTGGTGAGTGATGCCTGTGAGGCTGCTCTGAGCAAGTGGAGTAGTGGGAAGCCCCTTGAAGGGGTCCAGGGCTTTGCCACCCCCTATGATGACAGCAACACTCAGAGGACCCTCTTGCACTGATGACCCACTGTGCAAAGGTGTGTACAAGCTACAGAAGAAAAGGAACATTTGTCCCAAAGGCCTCACATTCCTAGTAACAGAAATTGAACTCTTTTCCCCAAAACACTGGAAATTGTAAAAGACAGAATATCCCTCCAAGTTAGGGGGAAAGTAATCAGCCTCTTGTACTTTACACCAGCTTGGAATGGGTTGATCTCAAAAATACCATAGAATTCAACTGTGAATTTTGCACAGAGTCAACTCACATTATATAAGCAAAGTAATTCTAGCAACTGTCTTGTTGTTAGTACATCATACAATCTGTGTGAATAAGACTATTTGGGTGTTTAACCGGAAGATTATAAGGTGCAAAATGGATGGCAAAGAAAGTCTAGCTGTGTTTTGCTCTTCCAGTACTTTGTATTCACATTGATCCTGTCAAGAACAGTACAGGACTTTCAAATCCTCTGTAGGACAGCAGTCAGCTGAGCTTATACATTTTCTTACTGCTCCCATCACATTAGATAGCAAATTCCTTTATGTTAAAACTTCTTGCAATTATTCCATATCATGCTTTTCTCAGTAAATTGCTTTTCATGTGACTGTTTTTCAGTTTCTGTTATTATGATAGGGTAGTGGCACAACCAGGTCTCTAAGACAAGGGGAAGCCTTGGCTTCCCCTAAACCTGTGTTATAAAATGCAGGGTTTATGACAGAATATTTATATTTATTCAGTATGTAGCTCCTGTATGAAGCTCTGGATGCTTCACTCACCTATGTTTGGAATCACATCATGTTACTGAAAAAAAGAAATTTTAAAAAAGGACCAGTGAATTACAAGTGTCATGGTGTAACCCCAGCTGGCAACTAAGTCCCAGACAGCCGCTCGCTCACTACCCTCAGTGGGATGGAGGGAGGGAATCAGAAGGGTACAAGTAAGAAAAACTTGTGGGTTGAGATAAAGACAGTTTAATAGGTAAAGCAAAAACTCTGCTTGCAAGCAAAGCAAAACAAGGACTTAATTCACTGCTTTTATTTAGCAGGCAGGTGTTCAGCCATCTCCAGGAAAGCTGGGCTCCATCACAGTGACTTGAGAAATGCCACCACTCCAAACATCGCCCTCCTTCCTTCTTCTTCTCCCAGCTTTATATGCTGAGCATGACACCACATGGTATGAAATATCCCTTGGGTCTGATGGGGTTACCTGTCCCAGCTGTGTCCCCTCCCAACTCCTTGTGCACCCCCAGATCACTTGCTGGTGGGGTGGGATGAGAACAGAAAAGACCTTGATGCTGTATAAGCACCACTCAGCAACAACTTCAGCATCCCTGTGTTATCAACTCTGTTTTCAGCACATATCTAAAACACAGCCCTACACCAGATACTGTGAAGAAAATTAACTCTACCCCAATTAGCACAATAGGATAGGTTTCTTTAACTTTGATTTCTGGCAAAAAATTCTGGAACAAATGAGCAATTTGTAGTCATGAAAATGGGTAATAGATAAAATGCATTTGCCAAGGACAATCTGTCAAATTAACTCATATCTTCTGGGTGATAGGTCTTGTGAGTAAAGAAAAGGAAACAGAAGTTATGCATCTAGATTTTAGCAAGATTTCTGCTGTCTTATGGGAAGATTTCACTGGCAGAGGAGAGAAATATGGACTAAATGAGATCGTGACTACAAGGTGCAAAAATAATTAGATTATGTACCAGACTGAAATTATCAAAGATTAACTCATCAAATGAGCAGATATATTGACTATAGGACATCTGCTGCCTGTCCTGAACTAAAGTCCATTGTGTGCTTTCATTACCTGGCACAAAAGGCAGGTTGCAGTGGTTTGATGCCTGTCTAGTGTGGTGCCAGTATGGTTGGGTGGGGGGGGTGGACTCAACCTGCTCTTGGGTAACCCTTCCTTAAGAGTTCTTTTCCAATGCCTCTGTTCTCAGCAGTGAGCGCTGGTTGTGTTAGCTCTTCTTTGCTTTTCTCTTTTGCTTCTTCTTTTGCTTCTTTGCTTTGCTTCTTCTTGGCTGTGGCTGTAAGAATTTAGCAGTGGTCAGCACTAAAGTAGTCACTGACTTCAAAGGGTGTTGTGGTGCACAGCTCTTCGCACCACTGCTAGTGGACGTTCTGGGCTTGGTTCGTTGGTCTAAACACAGGGTTGTAGGGAGTGTGAGTTTTGTGGGTTGGCACAGGTTACACAGCACTCAGGTCTTTCTGCATGAGCACCAAGACACTAGCTGGAGTGCCCAGTGCATCTTAAGCAGCACTGAGTGCTTGTGTTTAAGCAATGCATTCAGTGGAACCTAGCAGGAACCTTCATTTGCTCATCTGAATCATTGTCTATACTGTGCTGATGGTACCAAGCAATCTCAATTGAATGTAATAACAGCTGAGATTCCTGTTTCACATATAGACCCCAAGTTTTTTCTTAGTCAACAGCTGTGCAATGCTTTAGACACTTTTAACAGAAGTTTTGTTGGATATTAGTAGTATAAGTCCAATAGCAAAATATTAAAGAGAACAAGAGTTTTGGCCTACCCGTTCGTAGATGGAAAAGGTCATCAAGTCTTGGGCACAAAATTCCTTCAGTGGGTTCATTTTATGATTCTACTGTTATTGACAAATGGAGCACATTAGCTCTTATTATCTGTTTTCTCCTCACTAGCACCAATCACTTTACAAACAGGTTTAGGTCATCCTGCCTTTCTCCAGACACAAAAATAGAGACAACAGACTTGGTCTCTGATACATGGAAAATCAGTGCAAAACTCAGAGCAACAAGACCACATGATTCTCAGCATATCCACCCACTAAGTCTTGCTGACCTGTGGCAAATTTTAACTGTAAATTATCTTCTTCCTGGTCTAATAGAAATCTGTATTAAATTTCCATGCATCAAAACACAGAAGCAGTAAAGAAAAAAGGATGGAGAAAAAGAAGTTTTAACCTATTGCATGTGTATTCAAAGTATCATTGCTGTCTTGTGCTTCTCATCAGGGATTCCAGCTCTGGATGCTTCACTCACCTATGTTTGGAATCACATCATGTTAAACAGAAAAGATTTGATGTCTCCTTTCCCTCTTTCATTACATAAGGTTTGATCACATTGTGTGAATGTCTGATCCCCAAGAGGAGCAGAAGCAGGCAAGAGGAGGCCAGTCCTTCTGCCATGATTAAAGCATTCATGTTCATTAAGATCACAGTGGGGGAAAAGTACAAAAATGGAGGCTTCCAGCCAAGCAAAATATATTATAGAAAACTGAGAAATTGTGAGTAATGAGATGTATGATCCAGCATCACTCAGCTTTCTCATTTCCAAATTGCAACGAGATCTGAAATTGCCCATTTTCTTGTCATTTACCGAGGGTTAACAAAAAGACCCATTCTTTCTCACACTGTGCTCCCTAGAGAATTTCTAGATCATGTGATTTTGCCATTGTGGCCCTTTCTGCTTTCAGAAGTGTGTCTGGAAAAATGTCTTTGTCCTCAAATGCCTGTTAATTGTGCTCAGTTTACTATGAAATGATTGTTTTTTTCTTCTAATGGCTTATCCTGCAAATCAAACAGAGAGCAGCTCATCCATCCGAGCTCACGCTTTCTTGCACATTAACAACAGTGCAGAAGAAGGCTAAATTATGCCCACAGTTATTGCAGGCAGTCGTGATCTTCTAGCTAATCTCAGAATAATGTCACCAGAATCCCATTATCTTCAGCAGTAGAGATTAGGCTGAATTAAGCAGTTATTTTCCACTAAGTTCCTCCTCTACCAGTTGCAGAGCAGTATTAAAAACTTTCCAACACAGCTTGGATTTAGTGCTTCATTGAAGCATGTGCTTTCTTGGATACATTGGCAGTGTACACGTGTGTTCAGAAAGTGAGGTGCTGAGGGTAATGCAAGCAGACGAAACTAACCTGTATCTAAAGGTTAGTGCTTTAAACCAAATACTTCAGCGGTGCTGAAGTATTTGGTTTAAAGATGGTAAATGTAAGCCATCACTGAACAGATCAAAACTGACCTTGGACAAGGCCAGAAATTGGAGCTCTTACAGTCAGAACAATGAGGTCCTGGCACAGCTTTTTTTTTTTTTTTCTGGAAATATGTTGAAGTGGGAGTAGCCTTAATGTAACCCTGGTCCTTCATGAGGGCTGCAAGAACACAGTGCTCCAGCCTGTCCAGCAATGGACAACCTTGGGAAGTGACTCCAGATAGGAAAATGTTGGGAAAGGTGAAGGTTCCGCGCGGGGAAGCAAGCGGCCGACTCCGTGTGGGTGATACAGCAAGCTCCATCTTTATTGTCCAACAGGCTCTTTCTTATACAGTACAGAAGCAGGCGTACAATTATCCATCATTTGTAATTGGCTAGGCTCTAAAGATAGCATCCAGGTACTCCCCTTACTCACAGCTGCAGCTGTGAGGCTTATCTCCTGCTTTCCCAGGCTTGGGTGCATTCCTAGCTGTTTTTCTCGAACCTGTTTGTTTCACCCTCAAGGACGAGTTACCCCTGCCATCTGCCATCTGCCCAGCTGAGTTACTCCCTATCTATATATAAGTTACTATCTCCAGAGCCTTGCTTGTACACACTGCATTCCCAGGTGCGTTCCCAGGACTGTGTCTGTATGTTCCCAGGGAACTGTGGCCTAGCTCTTTTTGGCCTTCCGCAGCATTACATCCCTGCTCTCTTAGCCATTCTCCAACAGGAAAACTGCCTTTGCCTGCATGGAGCCTGCAGGCTTCCCACTCCACCACCACCTCCCTGCACCTCCCAGCCCTGGTCACAGGCCTCCTGGGACAATGCTGGAACTCTAGCAGGAAAGCATACACTGCTTATCACTAAATACTCTTCTTTTTTTAATTAAACTCCTGTTTCATCTGAGCTGGTAACTTGCACTCCTAGAATATAGATTCCAACTAAATTAAAAACTAAACTACAAATTGATGTGAAAACTAAAACATCAGTGGAGCCTAAAACCTGTGATACATTTTTAACATTTCAGCATGCAGACAAAAGCTATAAAGGTATCTCTAAAAAATTCCAACTGCTGTTGTAACAAAAACTTGTTCATAAATGATCAAGAAAGTTGTAATTGGGTATTTAGGAATTTGTAGATTAATCTTGCCCCAGAGCACTCAATTTCCTCTCCTTCTCCCTTAATTTTCTCTAACTGTAATTTGAATTCCTACTCCCTGTAAGACCCACCAAGTTGTATGGCATTAGTTAGTTTTTCTCATGGCACCTGCCAGTTTGCCAAAGGCTTTTCTGAAGTTGGTTTCAACATATTTTGTGCCAAGACATGTGCAATGGCTCAATCTATCAGTCATATTAAAATGAACTACTTGAGCATGAATGGTTGGATGTTTCAAGAACAGCACTGGCACTTGTGTACCTGAGTAAATGCAGCCATATATTAGTTTCTCTGGAGTTAAAATTCTCTATTTGTCTTATTACATATGGAAAAACTGAAGTGTATTCTCAGTTTAAAACATCACCCCTGCTACTGCTACCAGAGATCAAAATTGCAATTGCTTGGACAATACATGGGAAACCTCTGGCATCAGGGAGATTGTGTGGAAGGGAAGAAAAAAACATGAAAGTCTCCAAGGAGGCAGAAGTTTGTAAGATGTTGCTCTGGCAGGGGTTAAACCATGACAGGTTGGAAACCCATGTCTCTTTAAGATGCTTTCTGTGAAAGCTCAGAAAGCCCCTTCTCAAATTAATTTTGCACACTTCCAGAGGCCACTAATGGATATGAACACTGATGTTTTCTTTGGCAGACACAAATAGAGGATCATGCATGAAGCCTTACTGGAGCCAGCTGCAGGCCATGTGGTCTAGCTGAGCAATTAAAATACCTGGATAATGCACTCAGTGCAATGTGTACAATTACTGCATCTTCTTACCACCTCATAATCTTGAGACTTTCCAAGAACAGAACCTCTGTTCTGCCTTCTGAACACAACCAAAGAGCAGCAATTCATTAAGACTTGTCAAGTTGTAAAAAACTTGTTAGTTTCAGTGTTGTGGTATGGCTTTCATGCTGAGAAATCAATGAAGCCTTTTCAAGTAGCCATAAATTACCTTGAAATAGTTCTTAATAATTTAAACTCCTGCCCAACCCTGCTGAAGTCAACTGCATTAAACAGACATGGTTGGAAGAGAGAGCTCAGCAAAGGACTCAGTCGAGGGGGAGACTGACAGGTCTGAGTAGGACTAACAAGCAAAGCAGTGCATGGTGGTCCTGGGACACCTGCAGCAGAAAACCTTCAGTAGAAGCCAAACTTTTTTAAAAGATCTCTTGTAGTTTTACCAGTAGAGGGAAACAGAGCACCTCTGCTGCAATCTGCTCAGAGATGCAGAGCTGTCCCTGGCATCTTTTCTTTGATGATGAGTTATCTCTTCTCCTGGTGGCTGCCCAGGTTGACCACTTGTGTCCTGCAGCCACACACTTGCATGCAGGCCACCCCATCTGCTCAGCTCAGAGGATGAGCAATACCTTTAGCATCTCACTGCCCAAGCTTGTCTCTTTCCAAAACTAGGGTAGTTTGCCCTTGGTATGTAAAATGAAACCTTGGAAGTTGGTTTCATGAAGTTAGGTTGCTAAATCTCCATTAAAGCACTTAAATGCAAGTAGGTTAATCTTCAAAGCTGTTACATACCTCTGACTTAATGGAATTTGTGGCTTCTTAGCACTTCTGAAAATGTGGCCCCTAAATGTGTACTCCATCACTCATGTTTGGCATTAGGATCCTGCCTAGAGAGACAAAGTCGTTTGGAGCTGGGTTGGTTGATTTGTTTTCCTCAATCTGCTATGAAATATTTAAACACTTTTATGTGGAACCTATAATTGCTATTTTTGCTTGCTCTTCAGACTCTGCTTTTTTCGTAGATATTACTGTGGTATGATATATAGATTTGACAATATATTTATAATAGATATGGCTATATAGATATGACAAGTGTAGATAAAACCATGGTATATCTTGTATGGTATGATTACAGCAGCAGTTCCTTCAAAGCAATGAGATCATAAAAAGAAAAATAATTCCTTGCTTTCCCTGGGTTGGATCCTGTCTTTGGCAGCTGGATAGAAATAGCATGGGCAGAGAGATTTTCCACTCATGCAAATGTGTGTGCAATTTGTGCTTCACCACCCACCCCAGCTTCCTCTTCTCTGTTCCATGTCCTGCAGTGGCACCTTCATATTCTAAAAGATTGCTCCTGTTAGCAGTGGTACAGAAGGTAAGCTGGCAGGCTGCAATGATTAGTGCAGCACTTACGCAGAGGGATGTCAGGAGGGTGATTGTAACCTATAACAAGTTGTAAGGAACTTTTACAATGGATTTCATTTCCTGAAGAGACACAGTGGGGAGGAAGAATGCTCTGAGGTTTGGGTGTCCCATCACCAAAGTCAGGTGAGGTGTTGTGCCTTTGGTCAGGACGCGTTGGCAGTGAGTATGGAGCCAGGATGTGACTGTGATGGGCACCTGGGCCTGAAAGACAGCCCTGGATCCCTCAGCTGAGAGCCTGAACAAACCTAAACACATAACCCACTATCTGCTTATACAAAGGCAACAGCTTAAATTGAAACTTTAGTTCCAGAAAGCCACAGTCTCACAGCAAAATAGTGAAGTGTGAGTCACCATTAGTGAAGTTCTTACAGGTTCACATTCTCTGTTGAGTAGCCCCATGCCCATTAACATGCTCTTCTTAAAGGAGTCAGTACTCTAAAATCATTCAGAAGCATTTTTTTAAAAAAAAAAAGTGAATCTCATTAAGAGGAACATAATTCTCTAGATGATTTTTCCAAGGATCAAGGTTATTTTTGGCTTTAGTCCGAGCACTGCAAACTTTTCTTGCCTTGAAAAATTGGTCTTCCCACAAAACCATGAGGAATTACTGCAAATGAGAGAGTCTGGAAGTGCTGCATAGGAAATGTGTAATTTTTCAGTTGCACTTTTACAGGTTTATTAGTGAAAGGTGTAGATGTAGCACCACAACTGTATTTTATGAGCAAGAATCTTTACTTTTACACCTTCATATAAATTATACCATTACAACAATCACTGCTTATCATGAAAAGCTTGTACATGGCTGAGAAAATAGTGAACAAATTCTACAGGACATTAAGTTATCAGCATTGTTTGTTTCAAAGTGAGAGCATGCAGAAGATTGTTTTAGAACTGGCATTCTTTACAGGCTTTCTCTGTGGCTTTGTTCCTTTTGGTTTTAATACCAGTCTATCTATGCAGGAGTGATAGAAATTGTTACAACCTTTTTTTTTTTTTTCCAGAGTGAACTATAAACTAAAATTAAAATGCAACAGATAGGATTATCTTAAATTTCCCCAGTCATCAAGGATTTTCTTCTGCCTTTTATCTTTTATGTTAACAGCATTGCTCAACTTTGATTCATTTTTGCATCTTGTTTGTTGGGAGGGGAGAAAGAGAGTTTTCCCAGGCTTTGCTAATTTTAGATGATTTTCTTTTTTTTTTGTAAAGAATTATTGTATTAGCAAAAAAACCCAACTGGTATTAACAGTGGCAGCTGTTCCACAACATAAATTAGGTTCAAAAAAATCATAATATTGGATCAAAATCAATTTCATTCAAATAATTCAATCTGAAAATCTATTTCCTTTTGAAGTAATCTGGTCATGCTTTCAGGTTTTTCCTTGTAAGTACAAGGACAAGGAACTTTCTTTCTGATGGAAGAAGTAGGTTTTGTCCATTTTCCTTTGACTCTAAGGGATGAATAATGAGCACATTACATCTCAATATCACCCTGAGAGCTGGGAACACGAATTAACAGTATTATCAAAATTTTCAAAGGCTGGTGGATAAAGCCGGACAACAGCTTCATCAAATGCCTTTTATTCATCTGTTTAGCTCTTGTAACAATAATTGGAAAGAATCATTCTGTAACCTTAAATGATTTCTTAAGTCTTTCGCTTTCTGCATGACTTTAGCTGAGAGATGGTTTAGATAACAGAAACTTCATTATATGGTGTTTTCCTGTTCATAAATTATGCTGCCCTTGTTTAAGAAAAACACACTCAAACTCAGAAAAAAATGTTCTGTTCTAAAGTAATAATAGCTGATAGCAGTACTAATGATATTTTGCTTAATTGAGCTGTAATGCTCACCACTCATGGGGAGTATGAAGTCTACAGAGAAAATCATCTTAAGCAGACCATTCGTATTCTTTACAAATGTATAAATAAAAAAAGAGAAGGCATCCTTAAACAGTCTGTATTTTCTATTCTGTCTTTTTTTCTTCTTGCATTTAAAACTGTTTCAGTAAAAAATGAAGAGTTCACCTGGTGCTACCTGTCCCAGTAAGAGAGTGTTTTGTTGATCATTTGAGCCACGGTAACGTGCTCCCTTACAATGCTATTGGCATTTGCTGGTAGTTGTAGTGAATGCTAACTGCTTGACCTGAAGTTATTTTACGCATGTTTTGCCACCTATTTTTCATATGTTCTCAAGATTTAAGCAAATAGCAAGTCAGACTTGGAGTTACAAATACACATAAAAATACACTGATTTACATTTGAAGCAGTTATTCATTGGAAGATGTACCTTCCTATGGCAATAGGCTTCAACAAAACAGTACCTTGCACTGGCCAAGTGAAACCATCTTTGCGTATCTTTGTAAATGTTGTCATACCCTTTTTAAGTGCTTTTAGCCTGTAAATTATTCAGATGGAAACTTTGTGCTGCATATGATCACACTGAAGAGCTGTGAAATGAAGAGCGATGCACAGAACTGAAGGAAAGTGTGTAGAAGAGACTGTGCAAGTAGCCTTCTCTGTTCCTCAAAACCCCATATCTGCAGTGGCTTCTGATGTCTGCAGGAGGAGAACTTGCTCTCAAGTGCTTTACTCGAAAGGGAGCACTCTACTCATCCTGCCATGCTGCTACTTTTTCTGAAGCACTGTAGCAACAGACAAATACAGTCTACAGCAGATGCTTCTGGGGTTTTGTGCTGTTTGGTTAACTTCATAATACTAGGAAGTTTAATATTGGACCAGATTTCTGCTCTTTTACTTTGTCCCTACTGTCTTGCCTAGTTTTTACCTTGTAAGCTGTTTGCAGCACCTAATGCAGTGGAGTAGCACAGACTGTCAAAGATAAAATACAAACACCTGGTACCACTCAGTCGTGGTTACAGCTGTCGCTGGTAACTGGCTTCTGCGTGGATGTGACAGCAATTCCAGCCTGATGTGAAAAGAGCTTAGGACTCAAGAATTTTTGACCTACTTGTAGCTTTATGCATGCATTTCATGCTAACAACTCAATGAGGCAGTCACATACAGCCTTCCCCCGCCTCCTCCCCCACTGCTGGTGTGTTAGGAGAAATAATTATCACTCTGTGGCTGCAAAAGATAACAAAAAAATCCCTGTAATGCATGAAACAGGCACCCCTCACCGACTCAAGCTCAGCTGTGCTGACAAGCCGTGACATTGTGCTACAGGATGGTCTCACCGATGACCAGGAACACCACCTGCTGTATGGACCACAGATGACATTGTGCTACAGGATGGTCTCACAGATGACCTGGAACACCACCTGCTGTATGGACCACAGCTCCATCACACAAATTTGTAAGGATGCTCACAGGCATCAGGAGACAGGGATTGTTAGTGTTCTGCCAGCTGTAATCCCTACTCAAGTATGTATCAGTGATGTTTGGATATTTTTTTCCTGCATGCTGGAGCCTGAAAGAAACAAGCTGTTTTCTGATTATAGGGATCTGAGCTACACGCATATTGTTCTCAGTTACACAGTGTGTTTGATTGCTAACATTTTGAAAATCACTGACTCTTCTGGCAAAACTGATTCTTTTCTGCATTCTCACAGCATGAGCATTGCTGTCACTTGAAAATTACTTCTTCTGGATTGTGTTTTATACCAGAGTTCTCTTCTTCCCTTAATTCAGCTTTCACCTGTGTTTTTCCTAGATGCAGCTAGAATACATGTTGGAAAACACCAACCAGGACATCATTCTGTTGCTTTCAGTATTAAGCATGTTCCCGTTGATAGAAGCTACTGTGACAGGTGGGAGCCCTGACTCTGGAGCAGGTTCCCACTGAGGCAGTGATTCCACAAACCCAGAAAGTGATGAGTTACACCATGGGGGTTTACAGCTGAAGTGCATGTAATAGGTATAGATGCAGTACATGAGTACAGGAAAGTTTATGTAATACGGTGAAGGAAAGAATGCAAATAATACAATCTTAGTGAACATGGCAGAGAGTGCTGTTGGCACATGGGCTGCCTAATGTGTTTAGTCAAGTTTTTAAGTGGGGCAAGGTTGTAGTGGGAAGGTCATATTAGTTTGTAAAGCTGAGCAAAAAGATCTGAGCCCTTTGGACACACTGACCTTTTTTTGCACCTGTACTGTGTAGCCACGGGTGCTAACAAGTTGAAAGAGGATCATGGATGTAGCTCCACAGATGGTAATAGGGACCTTTTGTGCCATGGGAAGGGCAGCAAAGAGGAGGTAGATGAATGAAGGAGTTGGAACTAGACCATCTTTAGTGTTTTTTTCAATCCAAGCAATTCTATTATTACTCTATGATTAGCTCTCTACTGCTAAATAAATGGAGGGTAGGGAGCAAGCCACCTCCACCAGACACTGCCCATCATGCTTTCCTGCATCTTTTTCTGGCACAGTGCTGACTGAGCTCCACCAGCCACAGAATGCCCTGCACCTCCAGTGCCTCAGCTTGCCTCAGAGTCCTCATGCTGCAAGCTGCATCTCCTGCCAACAGCTTCAGGGAAGCAGCCCAGGAGGACAGCTCTCCCCTTCCCAAACAGCTGGTGTAGGAGGCAAGGAAAGAGCAGCAAAAGGGTAACTCCCTTGGACTCATGGTAAATGCATCAGAAAGTGCAAGTGCTCAGCATCATTTCAAGCCTGCAAAGAATGTCTAGAAAGGAAAGGTGTAATGAATGCTACAGTGTGCTTCCCTCAGCTTCTAAATGTCTCTTCTGTGAATACAATTTGGCAAAGAAGAGCCAGGCAGCCAGACACAGAGCTGTCACAGGCAGTTTGGGAGAACCTAAATTACCCAGTAATGTGGAAAAATCCCTGGGTTTGGCATGCTGAATTACATGGCTGGCTGTTCACGTGGAAGGTAGAGTATGAGCCAAAAACATATCCAAGTGGCTATGCAATTCAAGCATCAGATAGTCCTACTAGCTCTGCAACAAGCAGTTCTGATCTGGCAGAGAAATCAAACCTCTCATCTTCATAGCATGAGTTTCCCAAACCAATGTTTGCTGCTCAGACAAGCCATTCCCAGACACTTGCCTGTGTCATCCAGGCCACAAGCCAATGGTGAACCCACCAAGCATGGAGCTGAGGTAGAACTCTGTTTTTCCTGACTCAGCTCGACCTCCGAACGGTGGAGAAGAAAATACAAGAATGTGTGGGTGGGTAGGAGGTAACACTGAGAAAGCGAATCTGGGATGCTGAAGCCTACAGGAATGAAAAGGGATGCAAAACCTCAGGCAGCAGATGCAGATAGGCAGGCATAGGACAAATTATTAACTGGAGGAAATTTCTGGCCATGAATGTTGACTGCTTTGTCTTCAGAGTCAGGCTGGGTTTCCAGAAGGACACGGTGACATGAACTGCTTCTTGGGGAATGACAATGCTGAGGTTGTATGCAGGACCTGAGCATGCATGGTATGAATAACAGATTTTTGAATAAAGAAATGCCTTCTTTTTCATTAGCCAATTATTTGTTCACTTTCAAGAAAGCAGGATGGGGTGAAAGACAGAAAGACTTGCAGCAGATATTAGATTTCAAGGGCAGACTTAGAATTTTAATCTATGTCTGCTACTCAGGAGGCAAAATTCTCAATATAAATGCTAAGTATTACACATTCTTATTATGATGGTTGCATGAATATGCATTGCCACTGCTGGTGTGATGACCCTGCCTTGTTCAACCTTTGGCTGGGACACGGTCTGGGCGTACAACAAAGAGCGGTAAGGCCATCAGCAACTGTACCTGAGAGCATCAGCAAGAGAAGGAGCCAAGGCTGGGATGGCTATAACATGGGGTTAAAATAGAACCGAAGTCAAGTCTGGCTGAGATCTCCCACTTCAGGGAAGACTCTTCTCCCTCCCCATGCTCTAGGAAACATGAACCCAGGATTCACCCCTTTCCTCTTCCTTCCCATGCAGTGGTAGAGACAAAAAGGACAAGCTTCTGGGGAAATCAAATAGAGATCCCCCTAATAGGAGCAGCAGCTGGAGCTGCCAGGGCTGAGCTTTGCAGTCACTTGGAGATGTCTGTAGAATCCTGCTGGGACTGCCTCTGGAAGGGGAAACCAGCTGAGCAAACCTGCATTGCTTCCAGTATTGCCCCTCTTACCTCCTGCTCTCCTCAAATCCCTTCCCAAAGGTTTCCTGTGCTTAATACAAAAATGTTTTCAGTGGCCAGACCATTTGCTGCTCTAATCTTGCTGCCTTTCCTGTTGGATCTGCCCAGTGCCCTGTTCAGCAGTGGGACCCTGGCACTAGGCTGTCTGTGCAGCGTTAATAGTACGACAGTGTGGCTCTGGATCAATCCCTGGCTGATGCCACCAGCAGTGTGTGTACTGATAATGAAGCAAAATGCTGCTCTGTCCCATTGCTTACCATCTCGGGATCTTGTTAATTACTGCTGCTCAAGGAGCATTGTTTATGCAGTAAATTATTGATGAAAGCAGCTCTGTGAAAATTTGAAACGGTTATCTGTCATTCTGCTGAATGAATAACAATGTGTGGAGAACCTGCAGCAAATGCTGTGTCTCCCTGATCTGAACAAAGGGAGGCGAAAATAGACAAAAGCACTTTCCCTGGATGACTGCAAAGGTACATAAATTATTTTGCTCCTCCATAATCATATTTGATTTTACTAGGAATTATATACAAATCAAGGAGTGACTGCTCACTGGAACAGATTGCCCAGAAGTTGTGGATTCTCCCTCACTGGAGATATTTAAGAACTGTCTGGGCACAATCCTGAGCCATATGCTCTAGGATGACCCTGCTTGAGCAGGGAGGTTGGACCAGGTGACCCATTGTGGTCCCTTCCAACCTGACCCATCCTGTGATTCTGCAATTCTGTGAGTGTAGTGAGCTCCCAGCAGCTATCAGAAGACACTTAGCTTGCAATGAGGAGACAGCAGTGGATTAAAAATAGGATACTCCTTTCAAAGTGTTGAATCCTCGTTGTCTTATTTAGAGAGCCTGTATAAATGGGATGTTGTTTGCATAAATACAGTAAAGTTATTAAGAAAATACTCTGAGAGGAAAAGAAGTGTCTGCTAGATACAGACCTGCCCCTTCTAGAAACAAGCACTCCAGGCACTTGGGCAATGCACTGCATTACTGCAAGTGTGACTAACAGCATCGTGGGTGACTTCTGTCCTTAACACTTGCTTCCTGCAGTTACTTTGCAACTTCGAACAACAAATGACTCCTGAAGAATTTCAGAACTTGAATTCTGTATTTCAGGTATGGATTTGCCAACAAAATTGTTATCTCTATAACAGCATGGAAACAAACGTCCAGAGTGGGACAAGAGTGATGTTCCCAGTGACTGGATGCATTGAGGCCATCAGGACAGAGTCAAGTGGCTGCAGGAGATGCAACCCCTTGGCCAGAGGATATCCTTACCCAACACAAGGTTTAGGTGGAGGGAGGAAAGGCTCCCCAGCACAAAGCAGCTGCTCAGCCTGTGGTTGCTGACAGTACATGGGCTTTGCTGGAGGTACATTTACCCTCCTTCAGCCCAGCCTGCTGTTCAGCCCTGGAGGAGTAAGAAGATTAGGAAGAGGAAAGGAAAATGGACCTGTGCTCTGGGATTAGTTTCCAGCTGCTTTTGAGAGCTTGTAGCAGAGAAGGAGACAAGACTGTCAAGTTCTTATTTGATGGAGGTGGAAACCTGGCACTCGCCTAGAAAGGCAGCTGTAGGCTGGGCAGCCTACACAAAGGGTGCTGCGGCACTATGAAAGATGCAGCGTTATTCCTTTGCTCATCCTCCAAAATGTTTGTAATCAGGCAGCTAGATACATCCCCTCTCCTGCTCCTGTTCATGAAGAGGCTGGAGTTGTGCCAGGAGGTTCTCCACATGGCCATGGGTGGTGGGAGCAGGGGCGATAGAGATTTCTGCCTGTGCTCCCAGCTATACTCCAGCTCAGGATGCTGATCCAGCATGGGAATTTTGGCAGCAATGAAAAGAGCAGGGTTTTAGTTTGGCAAGTTGCTTGCTGTGCAGTCAAGGGTCCAGCTGCAGAAAGAAGGATCTGCAGATGAAGCACCCTGCCAGCAGTGCAAAGCTTCCCAACCAGATAGATTCAAGTCCTGGGGATAGCTCTGCAACCCTTTAAATTATAAATAGACAGCCCTGTTTTCTAGATGACCTGACATGATCACACATCTCAAAACTAGCCCCCTGAGTCACGGCTCAGACTGCCCTGTTGGCCACGAGGGACATCAAAGACAGAAGAGACAAGGGATGTCTGAGGAGGTGGCACAGGTCGGGCGGAGGGCAGGACAGCAGGGAAGGGATGCAGTGCTCACCCAGCTTCTCCACTTTTTCCATTGAAATTGCTCTGTGGGCTGGACTTTGCAACAGGCTGGGCCTCAGGAAGGAGAAGAGAGGGGAAATGAGGACTTGAACAGGGAAAACTTGAAACAGAGGGATCACGGAAAGGAGCAAACCCAAGCAGCCAGGGAGGAGGAAGAGTCAGAGCCCAGGGAAGATGTGCAAGAAAGAAGCAAATGAGCCCAAATCAGACAGCAAGCTTCAGAGATGGCAGGAGAATGGAAAAGTATGAACAAATTGGTCACTTTCAGGCTAGAGGCTACTGACAAGCACATTTTCTAAGGGGCATGGGGGCTGCAGTGAGGGCACTGGTCTGCACTTCCACATGCCTGGGGACATGACTTACCTGCCAGCCCCTGCTTGAGAGCTGCTCCTTCACCCTGCAAACCCCGGGAGGGCAAAAGCAATACCACTCTCTACAGAGGCTTCAAGGGTATTTCTGTCTTGCCACCTCATCAACTATCCAGGCAGGTGGCAAACACCACCAGCCACTTCTGTCCCAGACTGCTTTGCCACCCTCTGCCGTTCAGACAGGCCACCCAAACACATTATGCCTTTCTCAAGATCAGCGAATGGATGACCAGGATGTCTCAATTCAATTCTATAGCAAAAATCTTGAGACTCCAGGCTGGAGCACTGTTCAAGTGGATTCACTCCGACCCATCAGAAAGGACTGATGGATGTCTCCACTCTGGAAATGGCAAGAGGACCACTTTTGGGTATCCAGAAAGAATTGTACCATGGTTGTACACACAAGATCCATAAATTAACCTGATCCATAGCATTGGATAGAAGCAGAAGCTGCAAATTATGCTTTTCTCAACAATGTATTTGTAAGGAGCCTGAAATTACCGTAATTTGTTTTGTACTGCAGAGAAAGCCGTCGGCTTATTTCCTGGCTTTTGTTTTCCTTCATTATTTACCAATAATTGTATCACTGTATCCAGATGTCTAAAAAGTAGCCAAACAGGTTTTCAATTTATTGAATAGTATAGCCAGGCTGCAAAAAGCAGAAGGGATTTAAGCCCAGTTTTTGTGATCTGCTGAAGTCAGGCAACACGATCAACCCCAAGGTCCTATGCGAGTGCAAAGCTAGATTTTCTCAACTAGTGGACTAATAAACTCATGGTGGACTTAAGAAAATTATTATATTTCTAGAGAGAATTGTCCAGAAGTGCAGGCTCACATTAACACACTCAGTAATGAATGATCCTTAAGCAAACCCAAAATAGTCTTTCTCAGAAATGTTTTTTCCACTCCCAGGAGTTGGAAAAGAAGGGCTATAAATCAATGCTTGTGGAGAAGTTTAAGTGGGTAATAAAGAAGTGGGTGAGTCCACATAGCACAATCTGTGAACTACAAATTTAAAAGCCTGAAAAACAAGACTGGTTTTTGTTAAACAAGAAAAAGCATAGCTCTATTCTGTTAAACAAGAAAAAGCATAGCTCTATTCTATGGACCTAATCATGCAGACAGTAGATCCTTCAACAGCCTCTATGCTGTTGTAGACGCTGAATTTCCCAGAATATTCTGAAGTCCAGAATCTTAGAAATTTAAAAATAAGTAATATGGGAAAGCTATATTTTAAACATAGAATTTCTCCATGTGTCCAGAGAGGTTACTTGTCTAAGGTTGTGGAATGAGGAAGGGTGAGCTCTTTATCTTAGGTAAAAACTGTAGGAATATAGGATAGCTCTTCAAACAGAACTAAACAATATTTAGGTCACATTCATATTTGCTCAGTCATGACATGTATGGCCTTTTAATGTAAAATGAACCATAATTGGATTAATCTGGTCCATGTTAGGAAAAAAAAAGTTATTCCTAAAACTCTGATACTTGTCTAGAAACCAACACAGAAACAAAGACTGCAAAACCCTTTAATTTCCAACTGAGTAAAAGACTGTTATGCAAATAAAGCATTCTAATCCAGTTACTCTTCACGTAATGTTTGTCTCAAAGTTGCATCATTCACACTTTTCAGAGTCATGAGCAAGTTGAAAAGCTTTTCATGAAAAGGCCTATATTGCAATAGGAAATGTTCAGTGGGTGGGTGTGCATGAGGGATGACTTTGGGGCCTTTTAATTTGTTTTTCTCACTTGGAGGACAAGTCTTTCAGACAAAAACAGGAGTGAGAACTGCAGACATTCATGAAGTTCAAGATTTATGGTATATTAAATGGAGGAAGTATTAAATGAGATTCTAATTTTCACAGTGAAATTCTTTCGTAAAATGTAATTTTTCATTCTACTTTAGACTACAGTTTGCCTGGAACGGGATCCAAGATTCCTTCTTCGGTTTTGCACAAATTGAGCAAGATGTTAGGAAAAGAATCCTAATATCCTAATCCTGCTCAAACTGACCCAAAAGCAGGATCCACATTGCTATCCCTACTTCTCTCCCAGTGCAGCAGTAAACACATGCTGGACATGTGTGGGATTCACACAATATTTACCTTCAATCTCTGCAAGGTGTCTGAGGTGTCCCCTTGGGGGCATGAGAGGGCAACCACACACAGACACCAGACCTGGCAGCAGCACCTTGTCTCCTCGTGGAGCATGGGGGTAGCAATGTCCTCATGTGTTTTTCAGAAGACCATCAAGGAAAATCCTAAGTCGGTGTTGAATTTCACTGTTTCACAGTACAAAAACTCCTTCTGGGAAGAGCATGAGTGGTTCCTGCTTGCACTGTTGGTTCCCTCTGGCCTTGACATCAATTAGAGTCTTATGTTATGTTTCTCCACAATATCCTGTTGGATGTATAAAGCTATATCATTAAATAGGTCACAATGTCTTTCTTCATTATAATCTTAATTTTAGCACTCTACCCACATTATTTGCTTAGGTGTTTGGGCTTGAAGTTAGGCATAAATGGTAACGTATCAATGTGTCCTGCCCTTGATGGTGAGTGAACATGAAATGCAGCTCATGCCTGTTGAGGACCTGCCTCCAAAATATTTGGTACTAAGAAATGTTAAGTAAAAATGGGAGGCGACAATGACTGACAATACTGTGCAGTCGCCAGCTTAGGCAGTGGGCCCAGCATTTCCTCATACCTAGCCATTCCCTCCTTTACACTGGGGAGTGGGGAAAACGTATTACATCTCCCAGACAAAAGCATTTTGCCTTCTGCTAAAGGAGATGGGGAGCATTTGCCTGAGGACAGCACTGGGTATGTGGGTTTAATCCCACTGCCTTTCAAGTGACAAAAAGCAGGGCTGGACCCAGCGTGAGAAAATGTCCTTGTTAATTACTGTGGTGTGCCAAACAGCCTGTTGTTGCAATAAAATATTTATAACTAATCATTTTGTTAAATGAAACATGTACTTTATGGCACCTTTTATAATTAACAAGCCATGTTCCAGTTAATTTTGCACATGATGTTTCACAGTTTATAACCAGGTACTACAAGGATACATAACAAGTACCTACAAATAACTGCCCATATTAAGATGTAGCATTGCAAACAAATGCAATTAAGCTCCTGGGAAGCTTAGTATTATTTGTTTGCAAACAGGTATAAGGGTAGGACCTTTGCCAAACAAAGGATGGTGTTAGTGGGGTAATAAAGCAATAAACCTTGCAATGCATGAACATGTTATTGTAGAACCACAGTCATGGAGTAATGAGAATGTTTTAGCAGAGACTTTAATGAAGCTGCATTTGCTGACAGACAGTGTTTAAAGATACTGGCATGGTCAAGCTGTACTTAATGATGCATTAGAGGACCCGAGTGCTGACATTAGCATTGAAATAACGGCTCATGATCTGAGTAAGGCATTCTCAGTGGATTATAGTCACATGAACATATCCAGCATTTACCATTAAGTTGTCTAATTTGCAGATTAGAGCCTCAAAGAAGATATTTGAGGGGTTTGTGCTGAAGTGAAACCTCTAACACCTGCCATTCATCTTGTCCTCAACAAGCCAGAGGTTGTGGATATAAGGAACTGTGAGAGATTCATTCTAATCCAACCACAGGGCAGAGACATTGCACTCTTAGTTCACTGACTTGATCACAGCAGTGGAGAGTGCTAAGTCATCTCCTATTTTTTCCCACTGTGCAAGCACAGGAAAACCACTGCCACTGTTTCCCATGGCTAGCTGGCTAGACAAACCTAGTCAGGATGGGATAGCTCACCATGCTTCATCTTGCAGTCAAAAGCAAGAGTAGGCTTAAAACAACTAAACCTCAACATTTTTGTATTGCAGACATGGTCTAAGGAGACAGGTCCAAATGCTTATTGAAACATCTTCCGAGGAAGAATTATTCCTTGGTCAGAGCCAACAAAATGTGTATCTTGCTGCTGTAATCTTCACCTGGCACTCAGGCTAACCAAAGGAGGAGGAAGCCTGGTCTGGTGCACCTGAGCAAGTCTTCCTCCATCAGTGACTCCTAGCACAAACCCCAGTGCGCCTTGGGGAGGAACGGGGTGGGAAATTTCCCTCTGATGCACAGATGCCCTTTGTCTCTCCTGAGCAGTTAGTTGTGTGCTGGCCTGGCCAGTGCATGCAGGCCCCGTGGCAGGGGAACAAGGCACCTCACCCCAGGGAGGCATTGCTGCTCCATGGTTCAAGCCATGGAAGAGCTGGGGGCTCCCCATGTTCAGGGTGAGGGATGTGCTGTAGTCTTGAGCTCCAGCACTGCAGGATTAGGCCTTCCTGTGAATTTACCAGGAATGTGTCATTTTCTGTCTTACTCTGAATGCAAAAGCTGGGGCTGGTTCTTCTGGTTATTTGGAAACTGGCAATTCTCATAAATTTGTTACTTTTATTGGTGATCTGGGTTCAATTTTTGCAAATTGCTGAGCAGCTTTGCCAAGCCAATATGTGCCTCCAGCTCTCAGTGTCTTTAATGACTGGTCCTTTGGTAACCAACCTCTACAACATGAATTAGCCATCTGCGAAATGCTGCCCCGCTCTGTTTGTGCCAAATCCCCACATCCTTATTTGAGATCAGGGACTGAGGGGGCAAAGCATCTCTCCATACACAATTGTCTTTCAAAACATTTCTTGTCTGTTTATTTTTTTTAAGTCTGTGCCAATATTTGGCTCAAGTTCTTTGCAGAGGTGAGAATGTATGCTTCAAATATAATGTAAAGCCAGGTGTAAAATTAAGGTCTTTAATGACACTCAGGTTGAATGCTGACAAAATTACTACTAATTTTCACTGCATCTTACTTTCTTCTTTTTGTCTGTCTGCAGGATAGCTGATGTTCCCTAGGCAGTTTTGCTCTGGTTAGGCATACCCATTCTGGTTGCTTCATTTTGATGTTGCTGGACCAGTTTCTTTGAGTTTGCCCTAAAACTGGAGGAAGAAGAACTGAAGAGACAAGAAACCAGATGAAGAATTCCTGGTTTCCTCTTTCATGCTGAAGCCAGCAGATGGTGCTTACTGCCTTTGCACATTTCTCCGAGAAACCCTACATTATCCACCAGTTAGCTTATGGTATTTACCAGGGAACAGCTGTAAGGCTCACAGCTTCTTGTCACTTTTCAGAGAGCTGAAGGATTGGGCTCTGAAAGCAAAACACATCCCACAATGTTGAGAGCTTTAGGATTTCAAACCCCTACGAGTTTGGATGTTTTCATGAACTGTTTTCTCAAAATGATGCTTTGCTGCTATCACAATAATTGGTGGAGGGGTTGCCTTTGGTTGTTTTTTTCTTTAAAATTGGAAAGTGGGAGGAAGAGAGCAAGTTGTACCATCTCCTTGGACAGGTTTCAAAGTGAAGCCTACAGAAGTAGGCTGTAAGAGGTAATGCCTCTGGTGCAGAGTTGCTGAGGCCCCAGGGAGCTGGTTCGAATTGGGATGATTTGTAGGGAATACTGAGCAGCATGTGCTTCTAGGAGAGGTGGTCTGAACCTCTTCGGCCCAAAGAAAAAGGATGATAAGCTTTAGAAAAGCATCTTCCCCATCCATTCCCAGCACTGGTAAAGAAGTTCTATCCCTCCTTAGTGGTGAGTGAAGAAAACTACCAGGTTCCCGTGTGAGTTTTGAGAGACCTTTACACCCTGAATACGTTCCCAGAACAACTATAGCTGTTCTGTCTCCAGGTGTGACTTAACATCTGCTGAAAAGTGCATAGAGATTGAGTTACATGCACTAAAAAATTAAAAAATAAATCATAGCTGCTCTGCCTTTGGTGGTGGAGAGTATGAGCAGCAGAGTACTGAGTACTAAGCTACACATTTACACCCATTTCTTCTGTGCAAAGAGCTTAACTTGTTTTTTATTTACCTTCGTATTTCCTTTCTACAGACACAAAACCAGAACAGAAACTTACCTGGCAGATTGCACCTTCCTGTGAGCATCTTTTATTCAATATTAATCTCATTCTGTTCTTCTTTGTAGTTGAATCATTATGTGTCTATTAAGGCAGTAATTTCTACCTCCAGCTACAAGTCAACAGCTTTAAGAATGGGTAACAACTTTTCTTATCCTTAAAAACAGTAGCAATTTCTTTCAAGATAATGTATGTCTGACCAGCTCTCCCTGCTTCCAGCCCCCACTACAGTGTCTATCAGTGCTACCTGCATTTCCAGTACCACCTTCAGGTTTAAACTTTTCCTTTGAAGATGGAAGCAGAAGCTGTATTCTCTTTATCATTTTTTTTCTTTACTTGTTGTACAAGCACAGATAGGTTTTCTACATGGGAGGGCAATTTCTAAACCCATCAAGGCTGGTTAGAAAAGGCAGCAGCATGGCAGCTGGGCTGGACTAATTTCCTGGCTACTTTTTCCAGCTTTGGCAGCTAACCCAGGGGAACAAGAGCTGCAGGGAAGCTGTGCTGCTCAGTGCTCTACTCCTGCAGTCCGCAGGTTTTCTCCAAATGATATTGTTTTCTCCTATCTGCATGTTTACACTGGAACCTTGGTGAAATGACAGAAAGATTGGTGTTTTCCTGAGGCTGCCAGCTAGTTCTTTTTACCCCACTGGAAATAATGCAAGATAAAAATCTCTGATGATAAATATCTGTATGATTTGATCATATGTGGGTAGTGTGAATCGAAGATTTTCTAAATAATACATGAGAAGAGTCTGTCTAGTCTTGGGCAGAGGAACCAGGCAGGATCTGGCCCATTGTGAATCCTTACTGAGGAACTGGTGTATCTTAAATACCTGCAGTTGTTATCCATGACATTAACACTTTGCATTAATCAAGATAGTAAGACAAAAGTAAACATATGGAATAACTTTTTCATTTTCAGCTGTGTCCAAGAGTGCTGGGCAGCTGCTCTTTAATCCAACATTCTATCAGTATCTTAAATAATGAATATTGGAAGCAAATGATAAGTTGTTCCTGAGGTATTATCAAGTTGCTCAATTTTTGGTTTATGTCATGTGCAATCTGACCAACTTCGGCCCTTAAATAAACAATCTACAAGAAAAAGACTTATGCATTCAATTTTCTTTCCGTCCTGTTTCTGGGACAAAGTCTTGTTTGTGAAAGCAAAAAGTGCTCAGCAACTCTGTGGCCCCATTTCAGCAAAGCATAGGCAGCTGCCGAACACTGAGCTCAATGGGAGATGTATAAATGTGCTTCCTTGCTTTGATTGACTGAAGACATAGGAAGGTCTCTAAAATCTGCTTTGCCTCTAGAGAAGTCAACTGCAGAGCTACTATTGATTTAAATGAGAAAACCCCCACACTTTCAAGGGTATGTAAATCCATTTATTTTATGGATACAGAGGTCAGTGCTCACATAGCTTTGCACTGTGAAGCACTGAGCACCTCTAGGATTGCGGTGAGTGCTGTGCTGCCTGGCTAAAGTGTGCTTTATCACCCAGCCCAGACCTCCCCCCACCGAGGCTGTCTTCATCTGCCCACAGGAGCAGAGTGAGAGGAGTCACGTCTCCTCCAGGTCACCTTGGGTTTCCATAGTGACTATTTGAATGCAATTGTCTTATCAATCAGAACCTCCTTTACACTCATAAGCAACTATAAAATCTCCTCTGGTCTCTATAGCAACCATCTTTAAACTCATATATTTATTTTCTCTAGGCTAAGCTGAATTGTTGGAAATAGTGCAAATTAACTGCTGGTGCAATATTTCTTATATTTTTCTCCTTAAGCTGTTCTTTGCTGTCACAGAACAACAGAGATGATGAGGCTACTGTTCTTTTCTTTCAGTTACGTAGACATCCTTTTCTCTGATGAACCACATGAGCAATGCCTCTTAAAAATCAATATTTTCATGAGGAACATTGAACAACCAAAACCTCTGGAGTTCAGTCTTTCCCTTCCCAATTCAGGCCCCTATGTCATTCCATCCCCAGGCACTTAGCAGAAAAAATGGTGCTGTTTTGTTACCCCAAATCACTTCTGATAATATGTGAGAGTAACACCTTCCCTCCAGCAACCTCAAAGCCAAGTACAGTTGTTACTTAACAGCAATACTGTGAATTACTCAAATATTATTGTTGATGTAGCACAAACAACGTGCCCATCTACACTACAACAACATACAAAACAAGTGACACACGATACAATCGCTCACTGCTCATAAGAAAGTGCCTAATTCAAGGTTCTAAAGTTATAAATAGACAATTATTCTGCTCTGAAACTCTGTGGCAGCATTTTCTGGGATCCTCCGGGTAGCAGCAAGTTACAGAGATACCAGATCTACCTCTGTGCAACTTTCAGGTTACATGAAAGGTAAAAAAAAAAAGAGGCCCTCCATTTGTGGTACTGGTTTCTAGCTGTCCTGGGCTTTTCTTACTCATCTCTTGTAGAAAAACAATTTTGGTTTTAAAGCAAGATGAGAAAACTGCTTTTCTCTTGATTTCTAACTTGTTTTAGAAATGTTTGGTCCCTACAGAGTCTCCATCTACCCCCCCTTGCCCAGAGCTGCCAAGGTGCTGGCACAAGGCAAGCTTGTGCCTGTGTTACTGGTTTCTAGCTGTCCTGGGCTTTTCTTACTCATCTCTTGTAGAAAAACAATTTTGGTTTTAAAGCAAGATGAGAAAACTGCTTTTCTCTTGATTTCTAACTTGTTTTAGAAATGTTTGGTCCCTACAGAGTCTCCATCTACCCCCCCTTGCCCAGAGCTGCCAAGGTGCTGGCACAAGGCAAGCTTGTGCCTGTGTGATGAGATGAGCAGCGTGTGCAGGGACACTGGCAAAGCTGCAGTCAGTTCACCTTGCTCCTTAGGAAAAGGGTTATTAACAAACTTGAAGTGGTTCAAGGAAAGGTGAAAAAAGAGCCAGGAGGCTTGAGTTGTGGTCACGTATTAGGGAAGAGCAAAAGAGTTTTGTGTCAGTTAATGGAAAACTCAGTAAGTGTCATCGAGGATTAGGAAATCTTATGGGTATGAGAGGAGGAATATATCGAGATGATAAAAAGGAGAGGAGTTAAGTACTTCTAAAATTAAAAAAGAAGAATATGTAGTGACTCAGGATCACAATGCTGAATTTACTAAAGGCAGTTGGTACTGCAGGGGCTTGGCCTCCCCTGCAGCTGCCTGGCAGTGCGCGGGGAGGTTCCCATGTTTTTCCAGTGGTGGTCCTCATGTTGAGCTGCAGGTGAAGGAGAGCAAGGGGGAGCAGGAAGCCTTGAAGTTGGCTATGAGAGTTCCTCCGAGGAGAACTGGAGGGGACCATACTGCATTCAGAACCCCCAAAGAAGTAAAAGCATTTGTGTTCAGCAAGAAGCATGACAGGGGCTACGGTGTGCTGGTTCAGAACTGGTACTGAGCTAATGGTGTCCCATCTGTTGGTGTGATACCCACCAATACTGCAGGTGTGATACTGCAAGTGATACTGCAAGTGTTTGCCTGAAGGAAGCAGCTTTTCCTGCTGGTTAGTATTGCTCTGTGGCTTTTTCTGTGCCCCACCTCTGCCTTCTGTAGGTGGGCCATTAACCTTGTGCACATTGTTTGCGCTACACCGACAGTAATATTGAGTAACTCACAGTATTGCTGTTAAGTAACAAGTGTACTTTGCTTTGAGGTTGCTGGAGGGAAGGTGTTACTCTCACATATTATCAGAAGTGATTTGGGGTAACAAAACAGCACCATTTTTTCTGCTAAGTGCCTGGGGATGGAATAGCCAGACACCCCAGAGCACAGCACTGGAGATCATATTCTTAATACTGCAACCCCTTTGCCCATACAAACCCCAGAAAAAAATAGTTCTATAACAAAATGCTTCATAGAAACACAAACTCTTTTCAGTGAGAGCTTGGCTGGACCTGTTTCTCATCCCAAAACATTCAATCCCACAGTGGCTTTTTGCCACAGATGCCCTGCAGATGCATAGGACTTTCAGCTCTGTGCAGGGTCCCACAGCATCACTGTGTGCTACCAAGGGTCTTGCAAACCTGGTTACAAATCTGACAGGTACTATTCAGAAAGGAGATACCACAAGCCCAGGTGACTTAAAGCTTGCAGGGCAGATGGCAGAAGGCAGAGACGGGACACAAAAAAGCCACAGCACAATACTAACTAGCAGGAAAATCTGCTTTCTTCAGGCAACACCTGCAGTACCTCTGTCTTCCTTTCAGTGAAGGGTTGCTACTGCTGGCTAAATCTTCCTGAGAAAACTCCCAGAACTTTGCTCTACAAAACACAAGTGTTACTAGATTTGAACCCATTACAATTGACTTGACATAATAAGAAACTTGCAGGCTTATATAAGAACTGCTTATCACGAAGGTGTTTCTTCTCTAAATTTCAGCTAATGTGCAGAGGCATATTCAGAAGCCATACAGCACTGATCTTTTACCTTCACACATCTGAAGATGCTAAAATATTTTATATGTCCACTGTTGATGTCTGTAGAAGCTGCTAATAAAATACTCTGATTCTTTCTATGCAAACTTGATGAAACTGCCTAATTTCTGAATGTGCAACTCACACATGATCTGCTAAGTAAACACATGCCCATTGCTGGCATTAGAAGAACTTTTACAAATCTGAAGTCAGACACTCAGAAACTGGGAAATCACTGAGTTGAAGCTACCTTGGAAATGCTCCAAAGAAGCAGAGCATCTCTTGCTCTACTTCTCATCTCCTTCTCCAGGCAGGCTGAGATTTTCTTCCCTCTATTTTCCCTGTGGACTTGGGATGCTGAGGACCAGAAGTGCCATTTTTCACCTTGCCCAAGGACAAGAAGGTGCGAGATCTTCTATGTAACTGGCACACAACCTCTTTGTTACTGCAGATACATTTGCTCTTCTCTACCTAAAACTGAGGAAGGGGCAGCTGTGGAGAAGGGGTGAGAGAGGGTGCTTTGCATTGTGGTTTCTTCACGAAGACTGCGGTTGAGTGGGTGCAAGGCCTGTGAGAGCACAGCTCAGTAAGGACAGCAGGAGTGCCCTAAGGGGGGCAGATAAGCAGTACATTGCTCATAAGGACTAAAGCCTCATTCTCCTTATCTTAGCTTTCAGAGTCACTGAAGCCCTGTGTCTTTCTTTATCCTCTTTGGCTGATACATCAGGAAACAGATGAGGAGCTGCTCCACATGTTCCTGCCTTCCGTGGGGCTTGCACATCATGGCCTCAGTCCCTCCCTCCCTCCCTCGGGAGCGTGGGGGATGCAGGCTGTGCATGTTTAACACCCCACTCCCTACACAGTATGTAGCTGCACATCCCAGTCATCTTCTCAGCAGCTGCCTCCAGGAACATAATTGCTATTTATGTTGCTCTCTCTCCTGCTCCCACTCCCATCACACTGTGTGGGTCCAGAGCCTGCAGTGGGTTTTCCCTTGGGTGAATGACTCAAGTGGTAATAAGACCCAGCAGTTGTGCTGGATACTGCCCCAGCAGCTTCCACTAGATTAACCCTGGAGGACTGCCAGTAAGGTAGAGAGTTTGGCATGCTGCTCACTGGGCTCTCATGTCCCTGCAAGGTGGCCTCAGTTCCTTTACCTAAAGTCACCTAACTTCCAGTCTTCCCCTGAAGCATCTGAGTATCTCCCACACAAATGAGAGCAGCTCCTATGGGAGGGACTGTAGGCAATCACTGGGCATTAAGTTAAAATATGGGTAGCACTGTCTCTATCCCTCATTTGAAGAGGGGAAGATGTGCTCTGAGTACAGTCCCAGGGCAGGTCCTGCAAATGATGTGGTGGTTGTCCTCTCCTGTGACTCCCACCAGTGTGCAGAGTGACACAGCCTGGACTGGGCAACTGCCCACACAGCAGTGGCTGCTTAAATAAAGCCTCTGTATTCAATTCCTTCTCTACCTAAAATTGAGAAAAGGGGCAGCTGGGGAGAAGGGGTGAGAGAGGGTACTTGCATTGTGGTTTCTTCCTGAAGCCTGTGGTCGGGTGGGTGTGAGGCCTGTGAGAGCACAGCTCAGTAAGGACAGCAGGAGTGCCATAACGGGGGCAGATAAGGAGTACATTGCTCATAAGGAGTAAAGCTTCATTCTCCTTATCTCAGCTTTTAGAGTCACTGAAGCCCTGTATTCACTGAAGCCTCTCAATTCAAAGGAGGTGATTCTCTCCCTCTACTCTGCTCTTGTGAGACCCCACCTGGAATATTGTGTGCAGTTCTGGTGCCCTCAACATAAGAAGGACATGGAACTGTTGGAGCAAGTCCAGAGGAGGCCACAAAGTTGGTAAGAGAACTGGAGCATCTCCCCTATGAAGACAGGCTGAGGAAGTTGGGGCTGTTCAGCCTGGAGAAGAGAAGTCTGTGTGGAGACCTCATAGCAGCCTTTCAGTATCTGAAGGGGCTACAGGGGAGCTGGAAAGGGACTATTTGTTAGGAGATGCAGTGATAAGACAAGGGGTAATGGATTCAAATTGAAAGAGAGGAAATTTAGGCTAGATAGTAGGAAAAAATTTTCCTGTGAGGGTGGTGAGACACTGGCACAGGTTGCCCAGGGAGGCTGTGGCTGCCCCGACCCTGGCAGTGTTCACAGCCAGGTTGGATGAGCCTAGTGGGGAGGTGTCCCTGCCCATGGCAGGGGGGGTTGGGACTAGATGATCTGTAAGGTCCATTCCAGCCCCTAAAATTCTATGATTCTATAAATCTCTAGACATACAGATCCAAGGTCATCCAAAGGGACTTTAAGTACTAAAGCCCTCCCAAATTCATCCTCTGTCCCCACTGCATTATTGGTCAGGGACCAGGGATCTCAGTAAAGGTAAGCTAAGGACATGCCTTTTCCATTCTGTTCAAAAGGAAAGCTGCAGCATGAAAGTGGAGACAAGGGATGGGAATTTAAACAGAACCTTTGAGCTATTTTTCAAAGTCCAAAGGGGTTTATTATTATTTCCTTTAAAGACATCTGAAGTGTGGGATTTTGAAATAAGAAAGCAGTTATTTGAGCTCACCCATGCTCACAAAGAATCAGCAGTCACCTGTTTCACTTTTGATAGCAGTGGAAGAAGCTACATTTCTTTTTATACTGGTTACATCTCTGCAGGCACTAGCAATAGTGCCTGCACAGCAAAGAGTCCTGTGCTGGGCTGGGGCCAGGAGGCAAAGATGGATGCCTGGAAGAGAGGGAGTTACAACAGGCACTGTCTGAGTGCTCTGAAGATGGGTAAGACATTTACAAATTTCTGGAAAGCTCAAAGACGTTTAAAGGACAAAAATGAGAGTGAATTGTGTTTTTTTTCCTTGCAGAAGAAAAGTGTGGTGAGATCTGTGACCGCATCTATGCAGAGGTGAACAGGAGTAAGTAAAGTTTTCCCTGGCATTGTGTAAGTTTTGTCCCAGGGCCAGATGCATCTGGTGGGAGTTTATACTGCAAGTAACTCTGTTTTTCTGTGGGAAGTTCCTCCCCTGAGACATGCCTGAGGGATTAGTCAGATTTGCATGCCTCTGCAAAAAATGTGTACTATGGCTTCTGGAAAGAAAAGAACAAAAATAAACCCAAGCAGAGCTGTAGTGCAAACAGATGGAGCTGTCCAGTCTGACAGAGCAGGCTCAGGCTGTCAGTGGCTGGATCTGCACATCACAGAAGTGTGCAAGTTGGATGAATCTCCATAAAAATTAGTTATCTGTGCTGTTCAACAGAAAACAAAGCTGGGGCTTGAAGGTGGGGACAAGAGTTGGGAAGTAAGTTTGCAGATGACACCAAGCTGGGCAGGAGTGTTGTTCTGCTGGAGGGCAAGAAGGCTCTACATAGGGATCTGGATAGGCTGGATCGTCTCAGTCCAATTGCATGAGATGCAATAAAGTGAAGTGCCAGGTCCTGCACTCGGGTCACAACAGTCCCATATTTCAGCACTACAGGCTTGGGGAAGAGTGGCTGGAATGCTGCCTGGCAGAAAAGGAGCTGGGGGCACTGGGTGACTGCAAGTGAACAAGAGTCAGCAGTGTGCCCAGGTGGCCAAGAAGGCCAGTGACATCCTGGCCTGTATCAGCAACACTGGCCAGCAGGACCAGGGCAGTGATCTGTACTCAGCACTGGTGAGGTCACACCTCAAATCTTGTGCTCGGTTTTGGTCTCCTCAATAGAAGAAAGACACTGAGGTCCTGGACCCTGTCCAGAGGTTGAGGGAGCTGTGGTCTTGAATGTTCTTGTTGGTGTATTGTGGCTGTAAGGTGAGAGAGAAGGACAAATGTGTGCTTTCTAAGTAGAAAGACTCCATCTAAAAGAGATGATCTATTAGCATAAAATAATGTGAGGTTGTTTTAAATGAAAATGTACACAGTATTTAGAGCTCGATAAAAAGCAAAATGAAAGAAAAATCACTTTGCCACCACTAGAACCTGCTGTTTGGGCTTGAAACCAAAACTGTGCCCCAGATAGGCAAATCTCTGGGGATCTTTCCACAAGGAAGTGGTGTTACAAAGGCTGTCTGCCTTCTCTGCCCCTCTGGAAAAACACCCATTTGCTTGGTTGTGGGTAGACTTTGGGAGATGGAAGCAATTTTGTTGAGGCCAGCTTGACTAATCAGCCCAGCAAGTTGGCTATGTCTGTACCTCTACTGAAACACCAAGAGGTTTTATTGTCCTCTGAATGCAGAATCTTGGAATATTCACTTGGAAAAAACAAATCTGTGCAAAGCTGCATTTGCCAGAGGAGGAGTACCCAGGTGCCATTTGTTGGGTAGTCAAACTGTGGTGGCAATGGCCAATGTTGGATTTAAGATGCAGAGAGAAAGAATGTTTGTTATTTCTGCTGATCTGAAGGGCTTGCTCTTTCTTAATGAGATCCAGGATTCCTTTTTGAGGTACCAGGGAGCTACCAGCAGGCATCACCCATCAAAAAGGTTTTGGCCATTTTATCACTTGTTGAAACCAAATGTATTGGCTTCAACAAATTGGACAATGTTGGGAATGGGACTGAAAGGGGTAGGGAAGGAAGGATCTTGTAATAAGCTACTGGCTATTCTGAGACACTCCTCTTGTTTGCTCCAAAACTAGGAGAAAAAAAAAGGTCAGAAACCTCTTTATCATCTGTGAAGCGAATTTCCCATTTTCTGGCCAGCTCCTTTTGCCCGTAGAGCCACATTGCCTGCATGTAGGGCTGACCTTCCTGTGCCCCAAGCAGGAAGCATGTGTCAGGGGCCAAGGAGGAAAAGTCTTTTCTGCTGGTGGCCAAACCAAGCTCTCCCTTGTTGGTCTCTTTGGGCCAGGACTTGGCAAATGAGGTCCATTCATGCCCAGAAGCCTCAGCCCATTATAAGGATCTGCCTCAAGTCTGTATTATATGTTACTGCATAGGGTAAGTCAGCATGGCACAACTGGAAGGCAGAAGTGGCTGAAGAGATGGGCTGATTCCAACAGGATAAGGTTTAACAAGGCCAAGTTCTGAGTCCTACACTTTAGCCATAACAATCCCATGCAGTGCTCCAGGCTGGGGACAGAGTGGCTGGAGAGCAGCCAGGCAGAATGGGCCGTGGGAGTTTGGATAGACAGCAGGTGAACATGAGGCAGCAGTGTGCTCAGGTGGCCAAGAAGGCCAATGGCATCCTGGCCTGGATCAGGAACAGCATGGTCAACAGGACCAGGGAGGTGATTCTGCCCCTGTACTCGGTGCTGGTGAGGCCACACCTTGAGTACTGTGTGCAGTTCTGGGCCCCTCGGTTCAGGAAGGATATTGAAGTGCTGGAGCTGGTCCAGAGAAGAGCAACAAGGCTGGTGAAGGGACTTGAGCACAAGTCCTGTGAGGAGAGGCTGAGGGAGCTGGGGTTGTTTAGCCTGGAGAAGAGGAGGTTCAGGGAAGAGCTTATCACCCTCTACAACTCCCTGAAACGAGGTTGTAGTCAGGTGGGAGTTGGTCTCTTCTCCCAGGCAACCAGCAGTAGGACAAGAGGGCACAGACTCAAGCTCTGCCAGAGGAGGTTTAGATTAGATATTAGGAAAAAAGTTTTTACGGAGAGAATAGTCAGACATTGGAATGGGCTGCCCAGGGAGGTGGTGGATTCACCATCCCTGGAGGTTTTTAAGATGAGACTTGATGTTGCACTTAGTGCCATGGTCTAGTAACCATGGTAGGGTCCAACCTGATTGATTCTATGAACAGACAAATACTTGGTCTTGATTTAATTCAGGCAAATGAGATTTTGTGTTAAGTTGTTAATTTAATCTTATCGTTCCATGATCCTCAGTCATGGGTTTTCATAAGGTCTAGAAGCAAAAGTCGGAGACAGAAATAATATGAATTTGGGAAGGGCCAGGCAGTTAAAACTACATGGTTGTGAACTGAGAGGGAAGGCAGAAATCAGGTGCCACCAAGCTTGTGTGGCAGGGTGAGGCTTAATGTGTATGGTTTGACCAAGATGAAGAACCTGCCAAATGAAAGCGGAGGAATAACAGTTCTTTGCTTTTACTATGATCCCATCCAGCCCCATGGCTACAAAGGAGTTATCATTGTGATAGCCACTGTCCACCAACTCTCCTTGCCTCAGCCAGTTACAGAGGTGACACTGTGGTTTGGATCACTGACCTCCAGGTGCAACTGCCATGAACTTCACATGCCACTTCCCACTGACTGCACTGGTGGAAAAGGCACCTGCTGTTTGGGAAAACAGTGAGTATCACACAGCTTCCAAAAATCTTCTCAAAAGGAACATCAGAAAAATATTTAAGACAGATTGAAATGGTTTGCTTTGACTTTTGAGGGGTTACTTCCGCCACATACTTATGTTACAGATTATAAATATCATTTGAAGTGCATTTCTAAAGGAAAACTAAACTGGCTTTGTTCTGAAAAACACTAAACCAGCCTCTTTTAGAGGATTGCTGGACTTAAGAAGGTTTTGCCCAAAAGTAAAAGCCATCATTCAGCAGACTGCTTTGCATTTCAGTAGGCTCGGGTTTTCCAGTTTAAAATGTTTCCATCTTTGACCAGGCCTGTTGAAAGCTGTCAGTGGTGCTACTTGATGCCAACAGCAGCCTTGTCAGGCTCTAAGAAATGCATGTCACTGCATTACTACTGCTTCAGAAAAAGGGTTGTTCATCATAAGTTCATCATAGCCACGAGGACATCTTGCTGTGTCAACATGATGCGTTTTATTCTTAAACATCATTCATTAAAGAAAAGTAATTCTGAATTCTGTCATTTGAATAATTCTTAAATTCTTTCACATTTAAACAGGCTTGCAGTGGACATACAAGTTTTTTTCTTCCTTTTACTTTTCAAGCTGCAGCCACAAGTGGTACCCAAGTGGTGTTTCTACAGGCTGTCGTGGCTGGGGTGTGGTCTGGAGCAGCGCATCTCATTTCCTGTAGGTCTCAAGGCGTGAGTCAACACTGTGATGCTGCCTATGTCCCAGCACAGTTACAGCTCTGTGCCCTATGGGATGTTATTTTTAAATGATCTGTACAATATTGTAGGCTAGGTTTTTGTTCTTTGGGTTTTTTCTTCTTTTTTAAAAAAAGACCATGATTATGTGTTTTTTGAAACTGGATTAGTTGTTTCTCAGTTTGCAGTAATAACTAATCTTCCCTCTCCCTCTGTTTTTAATCCATGAGCATGTAGATGCACATAATTGATTTTTCAACATCTTAAACCACATCCCTTACATTGGTGCCAGCACCACACACCACTCCTGTGGGGGAAAATCTGCAGGACCTCTGGCCCTGGCATGTCACAGTGATCCATCTTATGGGAGAGCTCTGATTTTTCCCTGATATCAGGACTTGCTCCAATACTTTCAAACTATTTTAAGATTGAGTTTTTTTTCACTAAATGTGGATATTTTATCAATGATAGGTGGAGGAACATTTGGGACCACTGCTTCTAACGCTAATTTCATCCCCTGTGTGTTCCTCCTCCCAACGGATTCTTGTTCTGCCATTACTGAAGCATGGTTTATGCTATCACCATTTGTTCTTCTGCAGGTTCCTTCTACTCTTGGAGCCTGCTTGGCTTCACACCTGTCCAGCCTGCCTGTCAGCATGTGCACACCACATAGAGCTGAGCTCAGCACCGTTCACACAGCTCCAGACAAACCACGCCTGAAAGGAAGGAGGAAAAGCATGTTCTCTCTGACAAATTGCTGCAAACATCCATCCATCCATCCATACTTTGGGTTTGTTACAGGCTTCTGCATGACACACTGTATGTCCATTAAACAGCTTGTGCTGTGCTATCACAGACTGTAAATTACTGGTTAATCACACAACCAGCCTGGATGTCCTTCTCAGTCTGAGCTCAGCTTCTCCACGCAGCCAAAGGTGATGGATGTGTACATGCTGACAGCACCAGGGATTACATCCTTGGGACTCCAGAGCAGGAGCCACCACAGTGTATGTGATAGGAGTTGTTCCTGCCTAGATAAACTGTTTGAGGGGCTGTATGTATGTGTGCATATCTGAGCAAACATGATAGGAGAAAACAAGCAAAGTCCTCCCCTATGTAACAATAAACCAAACAAATCAGAATCTCCTCTCCTCTCCCCCCCCATTAATCTCTTTTCTCCTCTTGTTCTTTTTCACAAATCTGTCCTTGGTACTACAGTGGCTTGTTTTCAGCATGGGTAAGTTTGCCCCTGTGTAGCATTTCAAGTAAAACAATTTAATGGCCCATTGGCTAAATGCTGACTAACCTACTTTGAATTCAGCGGGAGGCAAGGACTGAGCAAAATCTCAGCAAGGATTTTGGCATAGCATCCTGTGACACTCACATCCTTGAAGTTTAGTGGGAGCTATTTACCCACATGGGGCTGTTTCATGCTCTGCACGAAAACTGTTTTAACATTTTGTTGCATTGAAACAACATTTCTCAGGCACTTACTCAGTTTTCATTTGTCAGGCTTAGCACTTGGCCCTGCAGAAAGCTTGGCCTCTTTGCAATGTCATTCAGCAACACACGCTTCTCTATTTACCTTAGTCTGTGTATGACTCAGAATTGTATGAGGCATTACAGATTCATTCTTTATTTTGCCATAGGTAGGTAGCACTGGCAAATGCACGTGAACACAGTTATGTTGCAAGGATGGTCTTCCATAGCTCAGTTTGGGCTGTGGAAATACCCACAAAGCACACAGGCCTATAGCCAACTGCTTTCCAATGGCAATGTGATGAGGTTACTTAATTACCACTGGCAGCACAGGAAACCCCAGCTCTGACCTAATAGCAGGCAGCGTAAGTTAGTGATGCCATCACAGGTTTCTTGGTAGGCACCTGTGAATATACATGCTGTTCTGCCTCTGCTTTGATGGATCAGAGGTAGTGTGCAGACAGAAGTCCTGCTGTCCTCATCTATGGATGGCACAGCTCAGTTCTGGAGTCTGGCTGGAGAACACATGGGCAAATAATGCTAATGGCTTAGCAAGCAACTGGCACAGAGCAGATTCACAGGGGAGGAAAACCTGCAGGAAACTGGTGTGGCCTTTCCTAATCACCTGGTCTCTTCTGCTTTATTCTTCATCTGTATTTTAAATCACTAAGGTCTACAGGATGAGGTTTCTTCATGCCTTCAGGCTTTTTCTATTTTTCCTATACAACTTACATTCTGATGAGGAAGAATATGGTCAAAAAATATTTTACTTCCTTCAACCAGAACTACAGACCTATAAGGCACTTCAAAATCTAGAAATGCAGATTTTAAGAGGTTTTATTATGCTTGTTATGCTTTTTGGAAAAGCAAAACAAACAACAAACAAAAAAACTAACTTGAAAATTTGATGCTTAAATCCTGTTTTCTTCTATGTGGTTTTGTCTCCACCACTTTTGAAAGTCAGCTGAAAGCTCTCTGAACTAACATCCATTGAAATCAATACCAGTTTGGGGGAATTGATCAAGGTATGTGGAATAAACAAACATGTATCTATTTTTAGAATATTTTTCAAAGGGTTGTGCTGTGGCTTAATCACAGGGAGACACAAAACATGTTATCTGTACCAGAGCTGCTGACACCCTGGATATCAGATTCTCAGCTGTACCCAGAGAAGTTAAAACCTCCACATAAATTGAGTAACTTACCTCTCAGTCCAGTATCTTCATCTTCAGCCTTAATCAGCATCCCTAATTCACGTGAATAAAGAGCCAGAAGCCAAAGATCATCACAGCAATTCTACACAAGTCCCTCGTTCCTTTTTAGCTTGTTTAAAACTGTGACACTTTTCTGTTTGAGCTGTTAATGTGCATGCTGTGATCCTGCTCTCTGCTCCTCCTCTCCCCAGAAGTTAACTGAAGACTCCCTACCAGCTTTGCAGCTGGTATGACCCTCAGCCTTGACGCAAGTCCTCTGGTTACCTTCCCTCTCTGCTTTGCTCCCAGGACCTTCAGCCAGGCTGAGCCTTGGGAGGTTTCCACTAGTGCCTCCTGGAAACACTCCTGGGATACCTATGGAACACCCACAGATCCACAAAGCCTGACCATTCTTACAGATGGTGGATCTTCAGGGTTAGCCTGTGCCTGAGGCTTGTGCACAGGCAGCAGCTTTCCTTGGTGCAAGGGGCAAGCTCTCCAGCACCTATGCTCCTGTGTAACAAGTGATGGAAACAAGATGGTACACTTAGGGCAGGTCTCTGCATTTCCTAAAGGATGAAGTTCAGCATGAGTTGTACTAGATTAGACTGATAAGAGCTTCATTATACATGAAGCAAGTGTATTGGTAATCCTTCGTTCATTAGAACATTCTAGATCAAACCTGTATGAAAGAGATTATACAATAGATAAATCTTAGGATTTTACATTTTTAATATTTATTTTGTCCTTATCCTCTTGTGGTTCTAAGCTCTTTGTGGCTTAAAATACTTTAAATTTAATATTAAAAATTAATTTCTCAGACTATGCATTTTATCAAAATTTTTAGTTCCACTAAAGCTTTCAGAATAAAATGCAATGGCAAAGGAAAATACAACAGTTCTGACAAGTCTCATGTATTTTACATAAATTTGAGTAATATAAGATTCAGAATTACAGAAAGATTTAATTTTGAGCAATTTGATGTGTGTTATCAGCTTATAAACTTGATTTTAAAGATAGAGTTAACTCACAAGACTGTTATGTTGGGAAGACAGAGGCAATGAAGGAATACTTATGTATGAAACTAAGGTTAATAATGACTCAATAAAGCAATCTGATTAAGTAATTTTTGAGTGTTTTCAACTCACATCACCTTAAACATTTTTAGAAGGGATTTGATTTCCTTGTATACAGATTTCTGAATAAGAAATAAATGCTTACATTTATTAGATGTTTTTCTGTGACAGTTGAAAAGAGTCCCAAGAATCTCAGAACACTGCTTGAGAAGAGTCATGTCTCAAAAATAAAAATATTTGAATATTGATCTAAATTCTCCCTAGTAGTAATGCCTCTATAACAAAACAGTTGGAAAGACTTGGGTAAAATTGGGAACTTAGAGAAGCACATTGAATGTAAAGGTAACAACACACACCATCAAAAATCCTTTATGGAAAGAATTGCAGAAATTTGCTTTAGTGAAATCTAGCTCTTTTTTTTTTTTCCCCCTCCTTCCAAAAGAAGAGTCAAATCTTTGTGCAGTATTTAGTCAGTAACACATTAAGGCCACTAAACCCTGTGCCAGCAGATTAAACTGGCTGGTAATCTCTGCCTTACAGTTCTGAGTGTTCTGGTTTGCTGCAGCATGAAGGAAACTGCCATCCTGAACGTCCTCACTCACCTCCCTGTGGCTGATGCCGAGATCAAAGTGAAACAGGCACATGTGATTTTCACATGTTTGGTAAAAGGTAAATTAGAAAGTGAGGTCATTAAACTGGAGGGAGAGGAGAGAATAAAAAGTTGAATCACTGATTTGTTCTTGTTTTCATTCTCCTCCCCTCAGGGTAAAGCACAAGCACTGTAAAATTTAAATAAGACACTTAATCATAAGGGATTAATCACTTACCACATCATTAACTGCTATGAAATAGTTAATGTTCCAGAAATCTGGAAAAATATGCACCCCAGATCTGCCTGTTCTCCATGCAGGCTTCTTTTATGAAGGTTCATTAGAGGAAAATTAGAGCAGTACCTCCATAGAGGTAACTGAACACATGGCATTCATCAGGGCCAGAGAAGCTGCTTTTTGCACACTAGTTTTTCAAATGTCTCTAGAAAATTTTCCTCTGATTAAGCTTAGCTTTCTGCTATGGAATCTTACTGACTTTGCAATATGAAGTTCCTATCTTTTATAAAGCTAGAACCATAATTTCCATTTCAGCAATAATCTAAGCAAGCAGTAGTCTTAATTTACCCTTGATGACACTGCTCTACTAGTACCAACACAGAAGTAATCTTCCACAGTTCAAATAATATTGTTTTGAAGTCTGGTCGGACTTCCTATCCCTTAGCTCTCGGAAAAGGGTACGGAACCATCAAAATATTCCTGTTGCTGGCAACTGTACACAATTGTTCAACAGATCAGCAGAAGTAAAGAACAGGCAGCTCAAAGCAGCCAGTAACAGGGATCTGCATGTTGATAATCCACTTGCTTATAGTCAATGCAGAAAATTGGGCACTATGGCGAGCTGCACACCATGTAGTACTGCTCCTGCCCCTGGCAGGGTGATGCTGAAAGCACCAACTAGAAGGAAAACACTTGCCTCAAGTAGGATTTGTTGGCCCTAGAAAGCACCAGTCCTCTCACCTGTACTGCCTCTTCAACAGATCCAGGGCCACCAAGGTCTCTTTTTTCCTCTTCGTTTTGTTGTTCCAGACAAAATTCTGCTGTAGCCACACTAAACTCTTAGAAAAACAAAACACTTCTGCATTTAGTGACACTGATCTTCCAGGCTCTGGTGCCACATGCTTATATATGGGATCTGTGCTCCAATGCATAGAGATAACACCCTTCAGCATATGCTTCCAAGCAAAACCCATCCCCTCAGTATTTCAGTTGCCTAATTTCCATTGTCTAAAGCAGAGCATGCTCCCCTGCTCCAAGTACCTAAAAATATTCTGCAATAGACTACAGAGACTTACTTGAGAGGAATTTATAGTTTTTTTAAACCTTTACCAAGTTCTAATTGGAGTCAGTGAATCAGCAGAATGGGCTGAAATCTCATTTTACCATTTCAGTTTAATCTGTAACAAAGGCAGCAGAGCCTGGCCTAAGTATTCAGCCAGGTTTTAACATCTTACTCTGAACTGCAGATTATAGTTTCTAAGCTATAGGGTTCTGTGTTACAAACATTGTCCTATGCTTTACCACCTGTGAAGTTTCCAGGTTCTTTGAGGTGTGCACAACCCTTGAAACAAAGGAAGAGACATAACTCATTAATGGGCTGAGTTACATTCAGCTCACTGGACAACTGTTCTGTGCAAAGTGTGAGGGTTTTAAGCCTTTCTGTGACTCTCGTGCACAGGAACACAAAGCAATGGCCTGTGAAACTGTGACAAGGGCAACACTTACAGCAGAAGTACTGAAAACAAATAAACTCAGTAAGTCAGGAGATACCAGTAAAATGAACTTTATTTCAAAGCTCATTAAAAAGCTTCACAATAACACTAACAGAATTAGCATTTCCTTCATTTTATGTACCCCACATGAAAAATGTATTGTTTAGCAAGAGATGAAACGTAAGCGTTTCTGCATGCTACTAACACATTTCACCATCTTATTACCTCGTAAGTGCTTTGGACTGCAACAACCAAAAACCTTAGAACAGAACGATGTCCTCTGGAAAGTCCTTATGAAGGGGACAGACACTGGCTTTTTCTGACATACCCAATTAGATGTCCAGACAAAAGAAAACTACCTTGGCATCTACAAATGCCCACGAGTGTTTCGATTACAACCTTTTGAAGGAGCAGTATATTTCAGAGCAAGGGCTTCTTTTCATCTTTAGTGATGCAAATGGTTAAATACTGCACAGAAGCTTAGTATGAACTCACAATTCCACAGGAATCTGAAAGTTACCAAGGCAATTTTCCTTTTAGGATAGTCATGACCAACACTGTTACTATTCTTCCTCCCATAACACAACATATCCTAGACAAGTCTTAAGAAAAAAATATAAATAGTTTCCAAAACAATGCATTCCCACCCCCATCACATACAACAGCCAAAACATCTTCTGTCATGGGATGAAATAACTTGCTGCAAGTGCAGTGGTTTAGTCCAAGTCCATGTTAATGGTGTTTTGATCACTTGGATGGCATTCACCATTTTGCTGAGGCATTTCAGAATTTTTGTCATCTTCCCCCACGTCTTCAGTTTTATAATCACTCCGTTCATTTAATGGGTTTTCTTCCTTAGGAGAGTCAACTTTTGGTTTCGGTTGAGTCACAACAGGCTCACAGATATTGTTTAACTCCTAAAAGACATGACAAAGATGTGCTCAGAATATGTATTAAGGAGCCATCAGCTTCACTAGTGTGAAAAGTTCTGTGCCCAAAAGACTGACTGAAACTTGCTTCTGTATTTGTTTCCCTGAGACCAAACTGACAAGCAATTACTGTGTTCTGAAATAAATTAACTGGTATATTTTCTGATGTCCTGTGGGCAAAGTTCAACTGCATGTTTTGGATTTCACATGGGGTTTTTTTTTCAGTACTATCTTGTGCCACCAATAAAACACTGAAAAACAACCTGATATTTTTAAGGTGACGGAAAGACGTAAAATGTCAATAAGCTCCACAGAATTGTTTACAGTATACTAGAGTTCCTCTGCTTTCTACTGAATCTCCTCTCCATACTTTCTGCTTTTTAAGAACACTAAAGCAGTAAGATGAAACTGAGAGAGACAAAGGGAGACAGATACCAGTCTAGCTTTAGCACCAACCTCTAAAAATACTTGCTTATGGTACTTACCTGTAGCTTTGCCTTAATTTCACTTGAATGCACAGCAGGATCCTCATCTAAGCTCTTCTTAGCCTGTGCACTCACAGCATTATTCATCCACTCTGCCACTTCACTAACACACTTCTCTACCTTCATAATTTCCATTTCATCAATATGGATGTATTTCTCATCCTGCCCAAATACACTGTGTATTAGTTAAAAATATCAAGTTTACCATCATCAAGTTATGCCAGCAATACTATCTCAATTATTTACAATGTATAAATCTTTACTGATGACCAAAAGAAGTAGAAGTTAGCCACAAATTAAATCCATTATGGCAAAAGACAACAAGAAATACAGATGACAAAAAGCTTCCTTTGCCCAATAAACAAGAAACCTAGTCCACAGAGGGCAAAGAAGATTCAAACACGTTATCCAACAAAATACAACATTCTTAACAAGACTGATTATAAACCATCCCCTCTCCACCTGGAGGGGTCACCTGGACCCAAGGTAGGTTAGACAGTGCAATTCTGACATACACAGACAGGGAAATGATCAGTTGTTCAACTTTAGCATTCCCTACAATGTCACAGTTACACAATTAACTGATAGCAGAAGGATTTACCCAGCAACACAACCTATGAACCCATATCTAGAATTCCTAATTAAAGTCAGGTTTTAAATGTACTGTTTGCAATGATGCTAGTTATTTCAAGACAGTGTAACACTACCAATGACTTCACTTAATGACAATTCTATAATCTATAGCTGTGACTACATAATTGTTTCTGATTCAAGTCTCAAACCAAATTAGCTTGAGTGTTGTGAGCTGCCCTATTAAAACACATGGAAACCTAAAGAGCAAATTTTCAGGCATGAATGCTTACCAAGAAAGCAATCTTCAAATATCAATGGGAAAAAAACTCCCCAAATTTCCACATATAATAAAATAGGACTTTTGTAGCTCATACCAACTAGCTTTTACACTAATGCTTCTCATTGAGATAAATTCTCATTCCTGAAAGAGCAGGAAGATGAGAAGGTAGCTTTTAAAAGGTAACAAACCAAAAGTCTAACCCTCACTCACTGTAACAACATCCTCTTTAGCCTGAAAAAATCCAGAGGTATCAAGCAACTGAAGATATGACACACTGTGTGAGATTTCTTGAGTACTGGGAAACATTTGTGGTGTTAGATTTGTGACCTATATAACAGTAGATTGCAGCTCATCTGAGAGTGAATTTGAAGCCTCTGGCAGCCCACAAGCCTCAGTGAAACCCAGTGGTAAAAAAAAAGGTACTCTGAGGGCACTTACTTTATTCCTGAATTCCCCAGCTATTGTAGCATAATACTGGAGCCTGTGTCCCAGTTCTTCTAACAGCTTTGGTCGCTCCTCTGCTTCTTGATAGCGCATTTCAATTGGAGTACCTAATTTCTAGACAAAGCAATTCCTACGTGTTAACGTGATCCACTAACATTCATTAAAGTTGTCTTGTGCAGTGTTTTGGAAATTTTGCATTTTGGGCATATTAACAGACCTACCTTTAAATCCTCTAACTTTTCCACATACACCTGCTTTGCTTCATCCTCACCCTCCTCATAGAGCCAGCCTTCTGTCGCTGTTAGGAGTGCAGAGAATCCCTGCAGATCCTATGTGCCAACACAATTCAACATGTCAAACATCAAAATACACACCAAACAACTGTGTTCGGCTTGCAGTAACAGGACACTGGTAAATACACACATTAATTCTCAGCCTCCTATATAAAAATAACATTTCTACTGCAGCTTTTGTCTGATTAAGTCACTTAAACCAAGCCAGTTTCTGAACTGAGAAAGAAACACACATCTACAACATAGGCAGCATTTGTACCCTTTTGTCTTTGACTAGGACAATGCTCTAATTCATGTTTTTGGTTACGAATACAGCAACACATCATCTAGTCACTAACTTTACTTGCAAACAAAACTTTACTCCATTTGCGGCAAAATTAATTTTCAGGGATATGTAGTTGCTAAGCCTAAACCTAATTCTGGATCAGTCACTGCCATCATTCAAATGAGTTCTAGTTTTGCAGCTATTTCCAGGGTGGCTCTGAGAAAGCTTGACCAAGGTATACAAAACAGGTATCAATATTTTCAGAGAAGTTCCTGAAACCATAACCTACCTTTTCACAAACAAACTTTTCATATGGTCCAGACAACTTGTCCCTGAACTCATACACATATTCCTCCACTGCATTCTTTGCATCATTTCTTTCTTTCTCCAGTTTATCTTGCATAATCATTTTTCCCTGTATAACCACAGAAAATATTTTAATTAAAAAATACCAATGTTCAAACAGCGTTCTACAAAGCACAGCTCCTGTAAAATCTTCCAGAGATTTTGGCTCTCCCAGAGATTTCCTTAGCTCACAGAACTGTTGGAATACTCATTCCATTCTTCATCAGAAGAAATTGGTTGCACTTCCTAGATTACAACAGTTATAACCAGCCTGTGATGCCATTCCATGGATTAGTGCACTGATACTAATACAGTTCAATCTTTCTGATACATATTTGTCAGTGTTAGAAATCAGACTCTGTATTAGCTCACTGTAAATTATTTGAGTCCACACTCTTGGGCTACAGTAAAAGAACAGAGGTTGCCTTGAAAAGCAGGTGAATGGTTAATAACTGCACACAAAGCAATCTAAACCACACTCTAACTCACCTCTGTTTCAATATACATATTGAGGAGATCTTTTCCCAACTGCCACACCAAGTTAGCTTCAATAGGTAGTTCCACATTCTTCACTTTTATCTTGGGTTTTTTAGCTTCTGGGGGCTGATCACCTTTCTTCTCATTTGTCTGAGTTGGAAAGAAGAAAAATATGATAATTTTCCTGACTTTGTTCTGATGAAGCAGCAGTAGGGTGAAAGAAACATTCAGAGAACGAACACAAAGATTTTTCTATGCTCGTTCAGAATCTTCAAAATACACTTGCAAGGCACTTTCCTGTTGGGGATTCCACATCCTGTCCTACTCTCCTTAAAGTCTGTTTCACAGACAGTAAACACTGAGCTACAGGAAAGACATTTCTCAGATATATGGTGTGTTTGCAAGTTTTGCAGAAGTGCCCATCTGCAGCTTATTACTTCACTAATGACACCAACAGTGGTTAAGATTTTAACCCAGAATATTTTTCATCTTGTACAGATGAAGGTACAAACCACTAGCAATACCATGCAGGCATGTGTTTTTCACACAGATTATTTCCTCTTAGGTTTATGAATTCTTGATCCTAGCTTTTCTCAGCAGGCCTAATAAGCTTGGCCTCTAACAGCTGTTAAACAAATTAACATCAAATTAACAACAAATTAACAGGGGAATCATCTGCAACCCAAACAAACTAGCTGTACAACACTGCATGAAGAAAGGGAAGTGGTAGAGAGAGGCTTTTTGCAGGAATCCTTTTACAAAAATCATCACAAGATACAGACATTTTTCACAATAGTAAAGGTAGGAAACTGGAAAAGGTTCTGAGCACCAAGTTCCTTACTTTTTCCTGGAATATGTTACAATTTTAAAAGCCACCATTAGAGAGCATAACATTTTCAACAGAGTTAAAGGGTCACTCACTTTCTTGACATCTGGGATTTTGTTTTCTTCAGAGGGAGGTTCTGATGAAGGGGGAGACTGTGACGTTTGCTGACCATCAGTTTGTACCTGGGACTGTGTTCCAGCCTCACTGTTCTCTTGCTGGATATTTTTCTGAAAGGAAAGCCCAGGCACAAAGGATGTAGAAGGCATGTGCACTTGCATTTAATTATAGGGCACTTCACTTCTGACGCACATACTGTACAAGGTGCCCTACAAAGCAATTCTGTGCACACGCAGAGACACACGCTTTAACTAACGGAGATACACACTAGGTGCAAGTCCAGAAGGACTTCATGAAAACGCTACCAGTGCCAGGTTTGCAGCATGATACTTGTGTGCCTGTGTGCACATGCTACCACTTTCTCTTACAAAAAGTGGCTTTTAATTTATTGAGTCATAGCTTTCAAGGTTTTTGCCCCCTCAGAAAACTATTAAAACATCAAGTAGACTATAACAATGTGCATTATTCCCCAGTGTTCCCCTCTCCTTTAATGCTGTAGAAAAATAATCCATCTTTCCCTTTCACAAAAAATTTCAAAAAACTACCAATACGAAGAATTACACACAAATACTTATAACACAAAGAGCATGGATGATTAACAATGCAAATGAAGTTTTCTTATTTGGAACAGTCGGATGACTATGGCAGCTGTAAGCAACCCCACCCTCGAGCAACCCACCTGCTGCTGTTTAGCACTTTTCCCAATAACTGATTTTGAAATCCACATGCTTTCAAGACATATTTCTTACAAGGGCATATTCCCTGACAGCTATGCACATCTTAAAATTAATCTCCTTTTGTTTCCTTAGAAGAAGATTTTTTTTTTCCAGAGCATGTAACAGTAGAACACACTTTCATCAGTAAGAACATTCACACATGAGAAAAGTCAACTTACATCACTGAAGTTTTCAATGGGCCTCTGGTCCTGAGATTCCACTTCAGTCTCAACACTAACATCTTCACACTCTTCACTTTTAACTGGTTCTACCATAGATGCAGTGGACACACTGAAAATGCCATGAGTATTGACACGGACTTTCACTTTGACTTTAGACTTCTCTCCATCTTTCTGGGCTGCCACATTCTGGATAACATACCTACCTAAAATGAAAAGAATCGATACTCACACAGTGGAATTAAACAGGTAGTATTACAGAGCCAGAAAAGCATATCCCTTTTTCATAAACAACATGTTTTCTAAATATTTGATAAAGTCTCTATGGTAACCTCATGGTCCCCAAAGTGAAATTAATACTACCAGAAAAAACAACCCAACCCAACTGCTTTTCAGCCAACTTCATCTTACAAATCTAAAGGGATTATGATTATTTTCATCATCTAGGGTAGGTTCTCCTGACACTAGTAATGCAGAGTAAATATAAAATCTCACTCGCCCCCTTACTGGTATTAAGTGTGATACTACAGTGAGCTGCAAGAAAACAACACAAATACTTAGCCTAATGCCAGTATTAGGTGGTGTCCTTTGAACAGACATTACTGCCCAACGCCGAAACAGCATTTCTAGAAGTGTTCTTACCAGCTTCTAACATCCATGAACCTTTGCCCTTACCTTTTACTCTAGGGCAGAATCTAATTGCTCTGTAACTACTGTAATACTTGAAACGAGCATTGTGAAACAGCCAGTTTAACAAGAAATGAAGAATCAGATGTCCTTGACATTAACAGCAGACATTTTTCCTGCCTACATGGTTATATAACCAGAAGAGTGACCTGGAAGATTATAACGCCCATATAGCTGCAATGTACAAGTTCCCTGATTTCACCACAGGCTGGATCATCAGATTTGCACACAGCATTCCTTCAGCAACAGATCTAAATCACAAGCATACAAGCTTTTTTACCTGTTTATTTTGCAGGCTAAAGAATGTAATCCTCTGTCTTGTAAATCCAATAATACTGGAGGTGTGTGACCTGTCCTTCCCTTTTGGTAGTCTGATACCAACTACTAACTCACACAGCAGGACTACTACTAATTCTGTTAAGTGAAGAATTAATCAGCAAGTGAGCTGAAACCAGTCTCATCTTCAGTTCTGTCTTTATCAGTTTTCAGAAGAGCAGTTAAACAGTTTCTTGTTTGTTAAAGCCATAAAAATTGAACACTTGCAAATCCCACCATTAGTCTTTACCGTAAGAGTTAATAATAAAAGTAAGCCTAGTGTTTTTATACCTACAAAATACTGTCATAGAATCATAGAATGGTTTGGGTTGGAAGGGACATTCAAGATGACCTATTTCCAACTCCTCTGCTAAAGGTAGGGACACCTTCCACTAAACCATGTTGCTCAAGGCCCCATCCAGCCTGGCCTTGAACACTTTCAGGGATGGGGCATCCACAACTTCTCTGGGAAGGAAACCTGCGCCAGTGCTTCACCACGCTCACGGTAAAGGGTTTTTTCCCCATTATCTAATCTAAACCTGCCCTCTTTCAGTTTAAAGCCATTCCCCATTCACTACATGCCCTTGTAAAAAGTACTGGCTTCCAAGACATATGGTATGCAAACACAAAACATTTAATTGCATATTTAGAACTCAAGAGCAAATATTTAATAGGCCTGTCTTTACCATTACAATCTTTTTCTAACTAACCACAATGTAAGTGTCAACACTAACCGTGTTGTAATTTGTCAAAAAGTATGAAAGAGCTGCTTATAAATGTTACATAGACAAATCAATACTGTAGTCTTGTAGCTGCCACTTCAGGCTGCCTTGATTAAAAGTTATTCAGCATTATGTCAAGCCCAGAAGGTATAGGAATAAGCAACAACTCAAGATGTGGGGTTTTTTTTATAGGCAGAAGATATTTTTCAGTAATTCCTACCTTGATTTATTGATAATAACAAAAAGACTAAAAAAAGTTATAAAGTTATCTTTTGCAGTGACAGCCTCATTCTACTCCTGGACATTCATTTCTTGTTTCCCCTCATTTCTTCATTGAACTGAAGCAACTTTAGAAGCAAGAAAAAATAAGATATTCAAATTGAGTTACCTATGAAATGAAAGATTGAAAATTGAGTCCTTGAGACAGAATAGCCTGAATATATACATCATTTAACCATACTGTAACACAACACAGTTACAGAACTGTGAGACAACACCATTTCCAGGACGATCACTCACCAATTTTTGACTCAGGATATGGGACTCCATTAGGATCAGAATAAAAAGCTTCTAACTCAAACGGACCTTTCCTATAGAATGTAAGAACCTTAGAGAAAGGTGCTGCATGATTTCTGCTGAAGACCTCATGAACCCTATAACAAAGAGAAAAATACCAGTTTTAGCAGAGTATTTGAGCTGAAAGGCTTTGATATAGGGCCAGAACTCTTCAGAGGAACATCACCATGTTTCACCACATTTACCCTTCCGAACAATTCCATACTACAAGGTAAAAAAAAAATTACTGTTCTATACTGTAATGGGAAATTGTCCTATTCCACTAATTTTCAAATCTCAGAAGCAAACAAGTTTAGACGTAGGTGGCAAATCCGTGAAAGACTATCAGCAGACCTCTGAAACTTGTTTCCTGCAAAGCCATTATTTTGAGCTTGGAATAGCGTAATTCCAATCATAATTTGCACCCTTCCTCAGTTAGTCTCAAAAGCCTAATTATAGCCCTGTTAATTCCTTACACATTTACTTTCCATGGCTCAGTTGAGAATCCTGATACCAGATTATTATTCATTCCTTGATGTGACAAAGACACCCAGCTTTATTTCATGTTCTTTCTTTAAGGTCTGTCCGCTATTATGCCAGTCTGATTCTAATTTCCAACAAAGTTTTGTCTCCTACCTATGGAAGATCTCATCTAATAATCTGGATATGCGAAAGTAAGAGCTTTACCTAGAATGTGAACCCACAGGCTGCTCTCAGAACCACGTGATGTAACAAGTAGGTTCTGCATCTCCACAGAAAAATGACATAAAAAGGCTGAATTACAAGGAATACAAGAAAGGTATGAACAGGTCCATCTAGAACTATAAATTTTCAGACAGTTGAACTTGGACATCATAGACAGCAACTGCACTTCCCACAGGCATGGCACAGTTAACAGCAGAGAGGTCAGTTGTATGAGACTACAATGGCAAGAAATTTCTCTTATGAAACCCTAGGAGTTAAAATTCTTGCTTCTGTTTTCAGTCAGAGAAAGAGCATCTACATAAGCTCACAATATTCACATAGTGCATAACGTTCCTACTAAAACAAGAATCTCAGATAGGTGTTGGGAACACCATGAGTCAAAATAAAAAAAATTTTACAAAAAAGCCAAGTGGGACCCGGATGCAGCAGTCATTCTAGTTAATTTTGTATTCCAAAACCTGACAACCTGATAAAGGCAATGTGAGATGAGATATTAATTGGCAGCTCATTTACTCAAAATTTTTTCAAAGCCTTTATATTTTAACACATGACAAATTATTAAAATTTTAACCCATGTCTTTACACAACCTCCACTGTCAACCAGCTCTGGTACTGGGCCTATGGTTTTTCTGCATCAGAATGCCAAGATCCTAATTTAAATGCAAGCAAGAATGAATTCTTGCTTGAATTATGAAGGTCAAATGCTTCACGGAACTTTAGTCTGAGCTACCTACCCTTCAGTGTCCTCTGCTTCTGTGTTCCACAACAGAGAGATTGGAAAAGGTGTAGCATCTGTCACAGAGAATTCTCTCACTTTAAAAGCTGGAGAAAGAATTGCACACTAAAAAAAAACCAAACAAAAAAAAAAATAAAAAAAGACATGAACTAAAGTTGGTTAATTGTTCTACTCCACTAGCCAAGCCAGCTAAAAATCTTTGAACAAGAAAAATGAAACTGTGTTGACTTTACTGAAGCAGAACTAAGCAAATCACTTAATTTCAATGCTGCATGATAAAACAAACCTCTACACAGTGTTTATACTGTTTGTGATACAGAGCCTTTTGGCCTCATTCTTACTGTACTTGTGAACCAAGGCCACAGCCTAAGCAAACACCAGAACTATAAAGAATGGAAACGCTGCATTACTTAGTCGTAAAAGAAGTGGTGTTCGTCTTAAAGGTCCTGCTTCTTTCCCTCAACACAACTGATTGCTAGCGATAGAAAGAAGTCAGTGAGATAAAGTAAAGAAACAAGTCGAAGAGAGGATGAAATAAGACAGGTAGTTAAAGGAGAAAAGAAAATACAGAATGAATGGTTTGCTTGTAAAACCTAGTTCACTAGTTTGAAACTAAAATGGGAGGGAGACAGAATTAAAGTCTGTTTCATGTTGATGCAAAGTTGCATACCAGAAAACACAAACTTGCAGTCGTTTGGGCACTCCAGAGATACTTCTCATACCTTGTTAATTAGAAATATCTTTCAGTTTGAAAACAACTTAAAATTTTTTGCATTCAAGATCCCCTGATCCTGCTCTTTTGAAGAGCAGAGTGAACTGCTTAGAGAATATACCCAGCATCAGCACTTTGAATAAAGTACTGCACCACAGAGGATTGCTCTGGACTTCTTGAACAGCACAGTCCCATAAAAAGACCTAATGAACATGTAAGTTCCCTTGCCTACTTTAACATGGACCACTTCTGCTGTTTGTCATAACTGCTTGGCTAATTCTTCACAGAAGTGCTCTCAAGAAATTTAACTTGCAAATTTATCAAGAGTTGCCAGTACTATACCTGCAGAGCACAGCCCCTAGCTATGGCTTCATCTGCATTCAGTGTTGTACTGACATCCTTGCCAAAGAATTTAGCAATCCTCTCTTTGACAGCAG